>NC_134354.1:303596724-303896724 GCF_048569485.1 Anomaloglossus baeobatrachus
CATTATACACGCGCGCACGCATTATACACGCGCGCGCACGCATTATACACGCGCGCGCACGCATTACACACGCGCGCACGCATTATACACGCGCGCGCACGCATTATACACACGCGCATACACACATTATACACACGCGCATACACACATTATACACACGCGCATACACACATTATACACACACACAGCTGTGAGTGCTTTCCTGCAGTGACCTGGAACTCAGAAGGTGAGCCCAGGTCAACGCAGGGGCGCACACACAGCAGAGTGTGTGTGTGTGTGTATATATATATAGTGTGTGTATGTGTGTGTATAATGTGTGCGTGCCTGCTGGGGCAATGACATCACAGGTGCTAATAATTTCATTCACCTGACCCCGTGAAGACAGTGCCACCCGATATCACTACCGTGACCGGGTCTCGCAGCACTGCCGTCAGGGGGTCATGTGAGTCCATTGTGAACTTACCTCACCTGACCCCCGATGTCGCTGGCAAGCTCCTGTCCTGGCCCGGTGTCCTGAGGCGGCACGTCATCATAGCTACAGCTGATCACGTCCTCCGATCAGCTGTTCTGCAGTCTGCAGACACCAAGCTGTGTAATGCGAGCTTCAGAAACATGGCGCCAGAGATAAGCGCTATGCGCAGAGGCCCACTCCGGCGCCATGTTTCTGAATATTAGCATTTTACATACAGCCGGAGGGAGGGAGGAACAGGCAGCGCGGGGGGGCGGGGAACACGTGCATAACCCGCCCGGACATCAGGAGAGAGGGAGGAACAGGCTGGTGGGGGGGGGCGGGGAACTCCTGCATAACCCGCCCGGACATTAACAGAGAGGTGCACACGTCAATCAAAAAGTGCACGAAATTTCAAACTTTATAAAGTTGGATTTCACTGACTAAACACCCGAGCTGCACCCTGATGGTATGTACACACTGTGCCTGATAGTGCCAGCACTGCACTGGCTGCAGCTTATACACGAAAATCCTGATGGTTGGTTCCGTTTAAGGGGCGCCGACATTTCTGCACCAAATCTGCATTTCCTGGCAGAAAACTGCAACTAAACTGTGTTTTTTTGCCAGGTGATACAGATTTGGTGCTGATATACAGTATATACCCCAAATTTCTCCACTAAATCTGTATCGTCTGACAAAAAATGAATTAAAATGAGAAGCGTTTTTTTTTTTTTGCAGGGATGCAGATTGCATCTGGTAGGGTACCATGGGAACGTCTAGCTGTGATTGCAGATAAACTGACATCCCCGCTCACAGGTAGGTCTCAGTGCTTGTCTGCCTTATGCCACAGCGTGCAGTCATGTTTTCCAATATGCCCACGCACTGCAACTTCAGAATGTAGCAGAGCTGAGATTTTTTTGTGTTTGTGTTTTATTTCTATTTACTTGCAGGGTTAATAATGTGGAGGTCTCATAGACACCTCTCATTATGAATCTAGGGCTTGATGGCAGCTATCATATACATTGACAAATAACAACTGACACTAACCCCTTAATATTAACTTGATTTCCACCGCACCAGGGCAATTGGGATGAGCCAGGTAACGCGTTATTATTGTCACATCTAATGTATGTGACAATTCTGGGTGGCTGTGGGCTGATATCTTTAGGCTGGGTAGGCCCAAAAACCAAGAGCCTCCCCAGTCTGAGAATACCAACCTCTAGCTGTCGGCTTTATCATGGCTGAGTTTCAAAATTGAAGGGGCCCCCATTTGTTTTGTTTTAATTATTTGTTTAAATAAGACCTGCATTGGGGTCTTTTGTATTTTGATACACACCCAAGATAAAGCGCACAGTTGGGGGCTGCAGCCTGTAGCTGTCTGCTTTATCTGTGCTGGATATCACAATATGGGGACCCTACACCATTTTATTTATTTATTATTTTTATATCACTATAGGGATGCAGACAGCATGTGTGATTCCAACCAATCACAGATGCTGTCACACAGGGTGGGGGCGTAGTCTTACTGCAATAAATAACAGACTCCTTGACTGTTGATGGGTGGAAAAAGCAGTGAATATGTATAAGCTTTGTGCGTGGACCCAGAAGTAGTTTTACAGTTTTACAGTTTAACCCTTTTTTCAAAAATTGTGCCCCACACACACCCACCCATTCAGTTGCAGCACTTGTGTCCTAGTTGTATACTTCACAGCTAGATTTGCATCAAGCACATTCAAAAATACGCCATTCTTAACCGTCCCCAGGATGACACCGGGGTAGGTAGCAAAGTCTTTGCTGAACCATGACTTGTTCATCTTGGCTCCTTTTAAAAAACACAGCAAGCAAGGGTTACTCCAAGCGGAGTCTCCCTTTTTTCCAAAAATTGGGCCCCACACACATCCACCCCTTCAGTGGCAGCAGTTGTGCCCCAGTTGTACACTTCACAGCTAGATTTGCATCAAGCACATTCAAAAAAACGCCATAATTAACCGATCCCATGATGACACCGGGGTAGGTAGCAAAGTCTTTCCTGATCCCAGCTCTATGCATCTTGGATCATTTTTAAAAACAATGTAAGCAAGGGTTACTCCAAGCGGAGACTCCCTTTTTTTCCAAAAATTGTGCCCCACACACACCCACCCCTTCAGTGGCAGCACTTGTGCCCTAGTTGCAAACAGGATGTTTTGATTTGCATCACGCACATTCCAAATCCACAAGCATTTACTCTCCCCAGGATGACACAGGGGTAGTAAATTCCTTGTGGATCCATGACTTGTTAATTTTGATGAACGTTAGTCTGTCCACATTGTCACTGGACAGACGCGTGCGCTTATCTGTCAGCACACACCCAGCAGCACTGAAGACACGTTCAGAGACAACGCTGGCAGCTGGACACGACAAAATCTCCAAAATGTAAGTGGAGAGCTCTGGCCATTTTTCAAGATTTGAAGCCCAAAATGAGCAAGGCTCCATTTGCAAAGTCATGGCATCGATGTTCATTTGTAGATACTCCTGTATCATCCTCTCCAGCCGTTGACTATGTGTCAGACTTGTTGTCTCTGTTGGCCTTGCAAAGGAGGGTCTAAAAAAATTATGAAAAGATTCCATAAAATTCCTGTTACCAGCACCAGATACAGTACTACTGGTACGGGTAGACTGTTGAAGATGACGAGACCGTCCCATGTTTGTCAAGTTACAACTGGGAGATTCACTCCCTGCACCTGCACGGTTGTTTGGTGGAAAAGCCGAGCTAAGATCGAGTAACAGCTTTTGCTGATACTCCTGCATACGTGCGTCCCTTTCTATGGCTGGCATTATGTCACAAAATTTGGACTTGTACCGGGGATCTAATAGTGTGGCAAGTAGAGTTGAGCGCGGTTCGCGGTTCGAGGTTCTCCAGTTCTAGGCTCGAGTGATTTTGGGGCCTGTTCTAGATCGAACTAGAACTCGAGCTTTTTGCAAAAGCTCGATAGTTCTAGAAACGTTCAAGTACGGTTCTAGCAGCAAAAAAACAGCTAATTCCTAGCTGGCTTTCCGCTGTAATAGTGTAAGTCACTCTGTGACTCACACTATTATGACATTTCAGTGTATAGTGTGTGTGAACAGCGCCTTCAGATCACTGCTGTTTGTATAATGGCGATCGCCATTTTTTTTTTTTTTTTTTTCCTTGTCTTCCTTCCCTAAGCGCGCGCGTCTTGTGGGGCGGGCCAGCATGTCAGCCAATCCCAGACACACACACAGCTAAGTGGACTTTTAGCCAGAGAAGCAACGGCATGTGTGATAGGATGTCCATGTCACATGTCCCTGCATTATAAAACCGGACATTTTCCTCCAGGACGCCATTATCTCTTCTGCGTCTTTGGTGTCAGACATCACTGTCGCAGCTCCGTCCTTTGTCCTATCGCTGATACAGCTGTATGTGCTCCATACACAGCACTGGACAGCTTAGGGAGAGCACTTTCTATCAGTCCTTTTAAGGGCTCAAACCGGCAGGGTCAGAGCCATAGGTGACAGGTCCTGAAAACAGCGACAGCGTCTGTGTAGCAAAGGTCAGGGATTTCCTCCCTGCATTTCCCTATTAGGAGGGAATAGAAAGGCAGGCTTCCTTTCCTCTACCCAGAGCCCCACAATCCTGGCACTGTACCCTCCTGTCCTCTGCACACTCCAACTCATTATAACTAAGCCATTATACTAGCAAACACTCAGTGTACCTAGTGGCATCCTAAACGTGGCTATTGGACTTTGCTATAGTCCCACTAGTGCAAAGACATTTGCAGCACCTCTGCCTGCATTGCACACTCCAACTCATTATAACTAAGCCATTATACTAGCAAACACTCAGTGTACCTAGTGGGATCCTAAACGTGGCTATTGGACTTTGCTATAGTCCCACTAGTGCAAAGACATTTGCAGCACCTCTGCCTGCATTGCACACTCCAACTCATTATAACTAAGCCATTATACTAGCAAACACTCAGTGTACCTAGTGGCATCCTAAACGTGGCTATTGGACATTTGTCTAGTCACACTAGTGCAAAGACATTTGCAGCACCTCTGCCTGCATTGCACACTCCAACTCATTATAACTAAGCCATTATACTAGCAAACACTCAGTGTACCTAGTGGCATCCTAAACGTGGCAATTGGACTTTGCTATAGTCCCACTAGTGCAAAGACATTTGCAGCACCTCTGCCTGCATTGCACACTCCAACTCATTATAAGTAAGCCATTATACTAGCAAACACTCAGTGTACCTAGTGGCATCCTAAACGTGGCTATTGGACTTTTGTCTAGTCACACTAGTGCAAAGACATTTGCAGCACCTCTACCTGCATTGCACACTCCAACTCATTATAACTAAGCCATTATACTAGCAAACACTCAGTGTACCTAGTGGCATCCTAAACGTGGCTATTGGACTTTTGTCTAGTCACACTAGTGCAAAGACATTTGCAGCACCTCTGCCTGCATTGCACACTCCAACTCATTATAACTAAGCCATTATACTAGCAAACACTCAGTGTACCTAGTGGCATCCTAAACGTGGCTATTGGACTTTGCTATAGTCCCACTAGTGCAAAGACATTTTCAGCACCTCTGCCTGCATTGCACACTCCAACTCATTATAACTAAGCCATTATACTAGCAAACACTCAGTGTACCTAGTGGCATCCTAAACGTGGCTACTGGACATTTGTCTAGTCACACTAGTGCAAAGACATTTGCAGCACCTCTGCCTGCATTGCACACTCCAACTTATTATAACTAAGCCATTATACTAGCAAACACTCAGTGTACCTAGTGGCATCCTAAACGTGGCAATTGGACTTTGCTATAGTCCCACTAGTGCAAAGACATTTGCAGCACCTCTGCCTGCATTGCACACTCCAACTCATTATAACTAAGCCATTATACTAGCAAACACTCAGTGTACCTAGTGGCATCCTAAACGTGGCTACTGGACATTTGTCTAGTCACACTAGTGCAAAGACATTTGCAGCACCTCTGCCTGCATTGCACACTCCAACTCATTATAACTAAGCCATTATACTAGCAAACACTCAGTGTACCTAGTGGCATCCTAAACGTGGCTTTTGGACTTTTGTCTAGTCACACTAATGCAAAGACATTTGCAGCAGCTCTGCCTGCATTGCACACTCCAACTCATTATAACTAAGCCATTATACTAGCAAACACTCAGTGTACCTAGTGGCATCCTAAACGTGGCTATTGGACTTTTGTCTAGTCACACTAGTGCAAAGACATTTGCAGCACCTCTACCTGCATTGCACACTCCAACTTATTATAACTAAGCCATTATACTAGCAAACACTCAGTGTACCTAGTGGCATCCTAAACGTGGCTATTGGACTTTTGTCTAGTCACACTAGTGCAAAGACATTTGCAGCACCTCTGCCTGCATTGCACACTCCAACTCATTATAACTAAGCCAATTATACTAGCAAACACTCAGTGTACCTAGTGGCATCCTAAACGTGGCAATTGGACTTTGCTATAGTCCCACTAGTGCAAAGACATTTGCAGCACCTCTGCCTGCATTGCACACTCCAACTCATTATAACTAGAGTTGAGCGCGGTTCGTGGTTCGAGGTTCTCCAGTTCTAAGCTCGAGTGATTTTGGGGGCTGTTCGAGATCGAACTAGAACTCGAGCTTTTTGCAAAAGCTCGATAGTTCTAGATACGTTCGAGAACGGTTCTAGCAGCAAAAAGCAGGGCTTTTTACAGCTAGAGTGTGCAGGAGCCTTCGCTGGCAGCTTGCCAGAAGCTGGTAACCAAGATAAACATCGGGTATCCAAGCAAAGCGCTTTGGTTAGTAACCCGATGTTTATCTTAGTTACGTGCAGGAAGCCCACACTTCCCCACTCAGCTCGCTCCGCCCCCTCCTGCCCGCGGCATGTACACATACATACACACACACACACACACACACACACACACATGGTCCCGCTCGGCTTACCTGCGGTGTTGAAGTCCCGCCATCCCGACCTCAGCGCTGTCACTGTCCTCCATGGCCGCCGCTTGTCACATCACCTCTCGCTTCCGACCCGAGACTGACTAGCGGTGACGTCACGGACCTCTCGCGATACTTGATGTGAAGGCGCCGGTCATTGACCTCAGTGACAGGGGCTGTCAGTGTGCTGGAGATCAGCGCAGGTAATGTACATCGCTGACAGCAGCACTTGTCATGCCCTGTAGTGACCTGGGCTGACCCATTGATGTTAGCTCAGGTTGCACTGCTCTCCCAGCCAATGGGGAACATCCTGCTCTTCATTGACTGGGACAGTGTGGATCGTCATGGCAACCCCTTGGATTACAGCAGACCTGGATTTGTTTTTCATTCTAATAAATTGGTTAAAGAGGGAATGTTTTGGGGAGTGTTTTTTCAAATAAAAATGTGGTTGTCGTCTATTTTTTTTTATTACTGACTGGGTTGGTGATGTCGGGTATCTGATAGACGCCTGACCTCACCAACCCCAGGGCTTGATGCCAGGTGACATTACACATCTGGTATTAACCCCATATATTACCCCGTTTGCCACCGCACCAGGGCGCGGGATGAGCTGGGGCGAAGCACCAGGATTGGCGCATCTAATGGATGCGCCACTTCTGGGGCGGCTGCGGCCTGCTATTTTTAGGCTGGAGAGAGTCCAATAACCATGGACCTCCCTAGTCTGAGAATAACAGGCCCCAGCTGTCTGCTTTACCTTGGCTGGTGATCCAATTTTGGGGGACCCCTACGTGTTTTTTTTTTTAATTATTTATTTAATTTAAAATAACAGCGTGGGGTGCCCTCAGTTTTGGATTACCAGCCAAGGTGAGGTTGCCAGCTGTGGTTTGCAGGCTGCAGCCGTCTGCTTTACCCTAGCTGGGCTACAAAACTAGGGGGAACCCTGCGTCATTTTTTTTCATTTTTTTGGCTAAATACAAAGCTAAGCACCCCTTAGTGCCACATGAAAGGTACCAAAGGGTGCTCCACTTTTTCTCCATTTTTTTCTCCACTTTTTCTCCACTTTTTCTCCACTTTTTCTCCACTTTTTCTCCACTTCTTCTCCACTTCTTCTCCACTTTTTCTCCTTTTTTTCTCCACTTTTTCTCCACTTTTTCTCCACTTATTCTCCTTTTTTTTCTCCACTTTTTCTCCACTTTTTCTCCACTTTTTCTCCACTTTTTCTCCTTTTTTTTCTCCACTTTTTCTCCACTTTTTCTCCACTTTTTTCTCCACTTTTTCTCCACTTTTTCTCCACTTTTTCTCCACTTTTTCTCCACTTTTTCTCCACTTTTTCTCCACTTGTTCTCCACTTGTTCTCCATTTTTTTCTCCACTTCTTCTCCACTTCTTCTCCACTTTTTCTCCTTTTTTTCTCCACTTTTTCTCCACTTTTTCTCCACTTATTCTCCTTTTTTTTCTCCACTTTTTCTCCACTTTTTCTCCACTTTTTCTCCACTTTTTCTCCTTTTTTTTCTCCACTTTTTCTCCACTTTTTCTCCACTTTTTTCTCCACTTTTTCTCCACTTTTTCTCCACTTTTTCTCCACTTTTTCTCCACTTTTTCTCCACTTTTTCTCCACTTTTTCTCCACTTGTTCTCCACTTGTTCTCCATTTTTTTCTCCACTTATTCTCCACTTATTCTCCACTTTTTCTCCATTTTTCTCTCCACTTTTTCTCCACTTTTTCTCCACTTTTTCTCCACTTTTTCTCCACTTTTTCTCTGTTCTTTTTCTATGGTCGGTCTACCCATTAGCTCTGCCATGCATACTGTAGCTCTACACCTACTGCACATGTTACTTTATGATTGACATCTCTTTCGTACCAGAGCTGTCTAAGTCTACTCTGACCCCATATTTGTCATTACTATATTGTCCTTGTACTGTATTATGACATTTGTATCATGTGTTTCATTTCTTGCTGTGTTGCAATTTTTTTGCTGCATCCCAATTGTACCTCTACATTGTTCGAGTTTATGTTATTGTTCTCTCACTCTTATGTGATACTGATTATTGTCATTTTTCATGATTACATAAGATAAGTCCAATCTAACGAAGGCTCAGGCCGAAACGTCATTTGTAACTTGTTTTGGACAAAAACATATATGCTTATGAAAAAAATTTTTTTCTTAATACGGACCAATAAAGAGTGATTTTGCATTACTATCCGTTGTGACTTACTGACTTAAGCCTGCTTTACACCAGGCAATCTATCGGGCGATAGATCATCGGGGTCACGGTTTTTGTGACGCACATCCGGCATCGCTGGCGATGCCGGCCTGTGTGACACCTCCTAGCGACGCAGTATCGCTCACAAATCGTGAGTCGGGTACTGCTCGTTAGGTTCCATAATATCGGTTACTTTAGTCGCCCATCGTTTCCGTGGTAGCACACGTCGCTCCGTGTGACACCACGGGAACGATGAGCAGCTCACCTGCCTCCCGCGGCCGCCGCCGGCTCTATGTGGAAGGAAGGAGGTGGGCGGGATGTTTACATCCTGCTCATCTCCGCCCCTCCGCTCTGATTGGCCGGCGGCCGTGTGACGTCACTATGACGCCGAACGTCCCTCCCACTCCAGGAAGTGGACGTTCGCCGCCCACAGCGAGGTCGCACGAGAGGTAAGTATGTGTGACGGGGTTTAGTAACTTTGTGCGACACGGGCAGCGATTTGCCCGTGATGCAAAAAGGACGGGGGCGGGTACGATCGATTGTGAAATCGCACAATCGGTCGTACCGTGTAAAGCAGGCTTTAGTCTGGGAGATTTAGAGTGCCGAGGTTACTCACTAATTTTATCTATTATTACCTCTGAGCACCTATATACCAGTGAGCAGAGCTTCCTCTACAGTAGTTCTCCTGATTAGGCATGCCCTTACCTCATGAGCAGGGCATTGCAGCTTTGGTAGCAACCATTACGACATGGACTCTGCTGCTGTGGACCCGGGGAGAGTGAGTGCAGATTCATTGCACCCACACTCCTCACATGAAGGGTCCGCACTCCTAGAAAATGGGGGATACGTTCCCTGAGTGTCTCCCCCCCCATATTCTAGACGGTCCAGAGTCGTCGTGGGACCCCTTTATTTTTTTTCTTACAATAAATTGGTGAAAGAGGAAATGTTTTGGGGACTGTTTTTTCAAATAAATTTCTTTTGTCGATTTTTTTGTTTTTGTTAGTGCTGACAGTTTATGATGTTGGGTATCTAATAGACGCCATGACATCACAAACTGCTGGGCTTGATCTCAGGTGACTTTACAGCTAGTATCCACCCGATTTATTACCCCGTTTGCCACTGCACCAGGGCACGGGATGAGCTGGGGTGAAGCGCCAGGATTGGCGCATCTAGTGGATGCGCCACGTCTGGGGTGCCTGCGGCCTGCTATTTTTAGGCTGTGAAGGCCCAATAACTATGGACCTTCCCACCCTGAGAATACCAGACCACAGCTGTCCGCTTTACCTTGGCTGGTGATCCAATTTGGGGGGGACCCTACTTTTATTGTGTAATTATTAATATTTATAAAATAATTATAAAAAAGATCCTGAGGGGATCTCCACATTGGATCCCCAACCACGGTAAAGCTGCCAGCTGTGGTTTTCAGGCTACAGCCGTCTGCTTTACCCTAGCTGGCTATCAAAAATGGGGGGACCCAACGTCATTTTTTTTTAAACTATTTTTTAAATAGAAAAAATTAATGGGCTTCCCTGTATTTTGATTGCCAACCAAGGTAACGGCAGGCAGATGGGGGTGGCAACCCATAGCTGTCTGCTTTATCTGCGCTGAGAATCAAAAATACCGCGGAGCGCTACAACATTTTTTTAAAGATTTATTTTTACAGCACTGTGATGTCCAGCAATCAAAATACAGGGAAGCCCATTTTATTTTTAGTTATTTAAATAAATAATTAAAAAAAATATATATGGGCTCCCGCTGCATTTTTTGTATTGCTAGCTAAGGGTAATGCAAGCAGCTACTGGCTGCTAACCCCCACTGCTTGGTGTTACCTTCACTGGCAATGGAAAATCCAGGGAAGCATTTTTTATTTTTTTTGCCAAAAAACTACAAAAAAAAGGACGTGAGCTTCGCCATATTTTTGTATGCTAGCCAGATACAGCAGGCAGCCACGGGCTGCCTCCAACCCCCAGTTGCCTATTTTTACCCGGCTGGGAACCAAAAATATAGGGAAGCCCATTTTTTTTAATTATTTCACTTATTTCATGAAATAATTAAAAAACAAATAACGTGGGCTTCGCCCCATTTTTGTGTCCAGCCAGGTACAACTAGGCAGCTGGGGATTGGAATCCGCAGCACAGGTTAGCCCGAGGTTTCTGGGCGCCTCTACTGCGGATTTCAGTCCGCAGCCGTCCCAGAAAATGGCGCTCTCATAGAAGCGCCATCATCTGGCGCTGTATCCAACTCTTCCAACAGCCCTGGAGCCGGGTGGCTTGTTGGGTAATCATGAGTTAATACTGGCTTTGTTTTACTAGCCAGTATTAAGCCAGAGATTCTTAATGTCAGGCACGTTTGACCCGGCCATTAAGAATCTCCAATAAAGGGTTAAAAAAAACACCACACAGAGAAAAAATACTTTAATAGAAATAAATACACAGACACATTAGAGACTCCATCTTTATTACCCCCTGTCAGCCCTCCACGATCCTGCTCTTCTGTCTTCTTTCTTTCTAGTGTAGTAGTAGTGACGATTGTAGTGAGGAAGGATGAGATTCACCAGCTCATCACTTGGGGTTGGGGAACCTCCATCCTCACTACAATCCTCACTACAATCGGGAAGCAGCGTGCAGCCTTCACTCCGTGAGTGATCAGTGCTGGCTGTCAGCGGTAACAGCGGTAACGCTGACAGACGCGTTACCATAGCAACGGTGCTCTCGGAGCCGCGGTTAGCGGTGACATCACCGCCAACTGCGTTGCTATGGCAACGGTGATCTCCGTTAATGACCGGCTGTGTCAGCCGGTCCCTAACGGAACGGGGAGTCAACCGTGTGCTAGAGCATGTCGCCGGTACACGGCGATACACATATGTGCACCGTGTACCGGAGAGATGCACTCGCAGGTCCTACATGACGTGTCATAGTCATGTGACCAGTCTGTAGCCAATGAGATAATAGCCACGTGACTGGTCACATGGCTATTTTGACGTCACGATAGGTCCTGCATCTCTGCTGGCAGTGCAGGTCACCGGGAGGATTCAGCGATCATCGGATGGAATAGCG
The DNA here is from genome assembly GCF_048569485.1 of Anomaloglossus baeobatrachus. Lineage (NCBI taxonomy): Eukaryota > Metazoa > Chordata > Amphibia > Anura > Aromobatidae > Anomaloglossus > Anomaloglossus baeobatrachus. Next base: position 303,608,404 of record NC_134354.1, read on the forward strand.
GCAGGAGACAGAGTGCAGAAGGGATCGCGAGGACCGGTAAGTGTTATGGCAATGTTTATTAACTGTTTGTGTACATTTATCATGCATTTTTATGTGTTTGTGATTGCCTCCCATTCTAGCCTATACGTTCGAGTTCGGTTCGTCGAACGTTCGACGAACCGAACTCGAACGGGACCCCCGTTCGGCGAGCCGACCTCGAGCCGAACCGGGACCGGTTCGCTCATCTCTAATTATAACTAAGCCATTATACTAGCAAACACTCAGTATACCTAGTGGCATCCTAAACGTGGCTATTGGACATTGCTATAGTCCCACTAGTGCAAAGACATTTGCAGCACCTCTACCTGCATTGCACACTCCAACTCATTATAACTAAGCCATTATACTAGCAATTTTTGCTGCCAGTTTAAGGGCCATAGTTGCATTGTCAGGGATATTTATTCTTTATTATTCTGCTGTTAATAAAGCTACACCACCACTGCAATCTACACCACCTCTCAATTTTTACTACCACATTTTCAGTGCACAATCTTGTCGCAATCAACATGAGTGGCAAAATGACAGATGCTGGTGGAAAGGGGAAGAGGCGTGGTGGAAAAGGCAAAAAAGGTTTTGTCCGTGGGGAAGGTGGCAAAGCTCCATTATCATCTGCTGAAGATAGACCATCTACCAGCAAAAGTAAGATGTCTACTACTTACCGTGGACAATCCGATGTGCTCCCTTTTTTACGGACACGAACAACAGGAACAAAGGTAGATGATGGCCAAAAAAGGAAAATGCTTGAATGGATCTCAAGTGGTCCAACAAGTGCCCTCTCAGCCACTTCAAGTACCGCATCCAAAAAACACCAGTCCTCTGAGTTGTCATCCCAATCAAACTTGCTTTCTCCCAGCTCTGAAGTCTCCATCAGCCCTGCACAGTATGGTGGAACTGAGATGGCTAAGTCTGCAGAGCTGTTCAGTCACACTATAGCCTGGGAATCAGAGGTCTGCTCCCAAGCTACAGTGAGTACAGAACAGGAAATGGTCTGCAGTGATGCCCAGAACCTTTGTGACTCTGATTCAGGCCGTGAGGACCAAGTTTCTGAGCATAATGTTGACCCTTTGTCACAAACTGTAACACCTGTGGTTATAGACAATGAGGAACATACTGATGAAGATGAGACGCAGATACCCGATTGGGATGACAACTTAAATATTCGGTCAGGGCAAGAAGAGGCTCGGTCAGAGGGGGAGGGGAGTGCAAACACAACAATTGATGATGAAGTTCTAGATCCCACCTACTGTCAACCCACAGTCAGGCACTCGAGGAGGTCAACAGAGGTGGTGGAGGAGGATGCAACTGATGACGAAGTTACCTTGCGCCTTCCTGGACACAGTCGGAGCACTGGTAGCACGTCTACAACTGCATCCTCAGCCACCATTCTGCCTCTGAGCATTATTCGGGGTGGATCAACAGGTCGCATGGCCTCTAAGACTTGCCTAGCCTGGTCCTTTTTTGACATAGAAAAAGATCGCCCAAATTATGTGATCTGTAAAATTTGTCATGGTTCTCTTAGTAGAGGTCAAAACCTCAGCAGTTTGACAACTTCTTCCATGAATCGTCACATGAATAAATATCATATGGCCCGGTGGGAAGCTCACCGTGCTGCAATGCGGCCTAGCGGAGCGAACCATCCACCGCCTGCCCCTTCCAGTGCATCCGCGCGCTCGTCATCTTCTAGGAATGTGGGGACAGCTGTCACACCTGTTTTTCCACCCACAACTTCCACCACTGTAACCGCAACAGGCAGTTTGCTAGGTAGGTCGTCAGTTGGTTTGGAAGGGGAAACAAGTGAGTGTGTACAGCTCTCTCAGACATCGATAGCACCAACGTTGGATGAAGGCAACATCATGTCTCCGCCTGCACTTTCTTCACAAACCTGCATTTTTCCAGGGACACCCTACTCAACACCGTCTACACACAGCAGCCAGATCTCTGTCCCTCAGATGTGGTCAAATAAAAGGCCACTTCCTGCGACCCATGACAAAGCTAAGAGGTTGACTCTATCCCTCTGTAAGCTGTTGGCTACCGAAATGCTGCCTTTCCGCCTAGTGGACACACAGGATTTTAGAGACCTTATGTCTGTCGCTGTGCCCCAGTACCAGATGCCTAGTCGCCACTACTTCTCTAAGAAAGGTGTGCCCGCGCTACACCAGCATGTCGCACACAACATCACCGCTTCATTGAGAAACTCTGTGTGTCAACGGGTGCATTTCACCACCGATACTTGGACCAGTAAGCATGGACAGGGACGTTACATGTCGCTGACTGGGCACTGGGTAACTATGGTGATAGATGGTGAAGGGTCTGCTGCACAAGTCTTGCCGTCCCCACGACTTGTGTGTCAATCCTCTGTCTGTCCAAGTTCCGCCACTGCTTCTGCATCCCCCACCTCATCTGGGTCCTCCACCTCCGCCCCAAGCCTGCCTGGTCAGGCCACCAGCGTTCTCACTGCGCAGAAGGAATCACGCACCCCTCATTACTATGCTGGCAGCAGAGCGCAACGGCATCAGGCGGTCTTTAGCTTGACATGTCTTGGGAATAAGAGTCACACAGCTGAGGAGTTGTGGTCAGCTCTGCGGTCCGAGTTTAATAAATGGTTGTCTCCACTCAACCTGCAGCCTGGTAAGGCCGTGTGCGACAATGCTGCAAACCTGGGTGCGGCCCTTCGCCTGGGCAAGGTGACACACGTACCTTGTATGGCTCACGTGTTGAACCTTGTCGTGCATCAATTTTTAACACACTATCCCGGCCTAGATGGCCTTCTGAACAGGGCACGAAAACTGTCTGCTCACTTCCGCCGTTCAAGCACCGCAGCTGAGCGACTTGCATCGCTCCAGAAGTCTTTCGGCCTGCCGGTTCATCACCTGAAATGCGATGTGGCGACACGCTGGAATTCAACTCTCCACATGTTACAGCGACTGTGGCAGCACCGCCGTGCCCTGGTGCAATACGTCATGACGTATAGCCTGGGCCAACGAGATGCAGAGGTGGGGCAGATCACCCTGATGGAGTGGTCTCAGATCAAGGACCTATGCACCCTTCTGCACAGTTTCGACATGGCGACGAATATGTTTAGCGCTGACAATGCCATTATCAGCATGACGATTCCAGTCACTTACATGCTGGAGCACACGCTAAACACTATTCGGAGTCAGGGGGTGGGACAACAGGAAGGGGATGAACTACAGGAGGATTCATATGCGCAAGACACAACAACATCACCAAGGTCCAGACGTTCATCATCACCAAGGCGCCAGGCATGGGAACATGGGGGACAGGGATCAACAAGGGCGCATGGTAGCAGGCGAGATGTTGAGGAAGGTGCAGGAGGACATGAAGAAATGGAGGACGAACTGTCCATGGACATGGAAGACTCAGCAGATGAGGGAGACCTTGGTCAAATTTCAGTTGAAAGAGGTTGGGGGGAGATGTCAGAGGAAGAAAGAACGGTTAGCACCTCTATGCCACAAACACAGCGTGGACTTGGTCCGCATGGCTGCGCAAGACACATGAGTGCCTTCTTGTTGCACTACCTCCAACATGACCCTCGTATTGTCAAAATTAGAAGTGATGATGACTACTGGCTTGCCACACTATTAGATCCCCGGTACAAGTCCAAATTTTGTGACATAATTCCATCCATAGAAAGGGACGCACGTATGCAGGAGTATCAGCAGAAGCTGTTACTCGATCTTAGATCCGCTTTTCCACCAAACAACCATGCAGGTGCAGGGAGTGAATCTCCCAGTTGTAACTTGACAAACATGGGACGGTCTCGTCATCTTCAACAGTCTACACGTACCAGTAGGACCGGATCTGGTGCTGGTAACAGCAATTTTATGGAATCTTTTCATAATTTTTTTAGACCCTCCTTTGCAAGGCCACCAAAGACAACAAGTCTGACACATAGTCAACGGCTGGAGAGGATGATACAGGAGTATCTACAAATGAACATCGATGCCATGACTTTGCAAATGGAGCCTTGCTCATTTTGGGCTTCAAATCTAGAAAAATGGCCAGAGCTATCCAGTTACGCCTTGGAGATTTTGTCGTGTCCAGCTGCCAGCGTTGTCTCTGAACGTGTCTTCAGTGCTGCTGGGTGTGTGCTGACAGATAAGCGCACGCGTCTGTCCAATGACAATGTGGACAGACTGACGTTCATCAAAATGAACAAGTCATGGCTCCAGAAGGAATTTACAACCCCTGTGTCATCCTGGGGAGAGTAAATGCTTGTGGATTTGGAATGTGCTTGATGCAAATCTAGCTGTGAAGTGTACAACTAGGGCACAAGTGCTGCCACTGAATGGGTGGGTGTGTGTGGGGCACAATTTTTGGAAAAAAGGGAGGCTCCGCTTGGAGTAACCCTTGCTTACATTGTTTTTAAAAGGAGCCAAGATGAACAAGTCATGGTTCAGCAAAGACTTTATCTACCTACCCCGGTGTCATGCTGGGGACGGTTAATTATGGCGTATTTTTGAATGTCCTTGATGCAAATCAAAACATCCTGTTTGCAACTAGGGCACAAGTGCTGCCACTGATGGGGTGTCTGTGTGCCCAATTTTTGGAAAAAAGGGAGACTCCGCTTGGAGTAACCCTTGCTTGCTGTGTTTTTTAAAAATGATCCAAGATGAACAGAGCTGGGATCAGGAAAGACTTTGCTACCTACCCCGGTGTCATCCTGGGGACGGATAAGAATGGCGTATTTTGGAATGTGCTTGATTCAAATCTAGCCGTGAAGTATACAACTAGGGCACAAGTGCTGCCACTGAATGGGTGGGTGTGTGTGGGGCACAATTTTTGGAAAAAAGGGAGGCTCCGCTTGGAGTAACCCTTGCTTGATGTGTTTTTAAAAGTAGCCAAGATGAACAGAGCTGGGATCAGGAAAGACTTTGCTACCTACCCCGGTGTCATCCTGGGGACGGATAAGAATGGCGTATTTTGGAATGTGCTTGATGCAAATCTAGCTGTGAAGTGTACAACTAGGGCACAAGTGCTGCCACTGAATGGGTGGGTGTGTGTGGGGCACAATTTTTGGAAAAAAGGGAGGCTCCGCTTGGAGTAACCCTTGCTTGATGTGTTTTTAAAAGAAGCCAAGATGAACAGAGCTGGGATCAGGAAAGACTTTGCTACCTTCCCCGGTGTCATCCTGGGGACGGTTAAGTATGGCGTATTTTTGAATGTGCTTGATGCAAATCTAGCTGTGAAGTGTACAACTAGGGCACAAGTGCTGCCACTGAATGGGTGTGTGTGTGTGGGGCCCAATTTTTGGAAAAAAAGGGAGACTACGCTTGGAGTCACCTTGCGGTGTTTTACATGATTTTAGAAGGGCGTGCCATGCCTTTATCTGTGTGTCCTCCTCTTTTTCCTTGTCCAGCTGTTTTGTTTTCGCATGAGTATATGTCCTTGTCACTTTCCCATGTGTTTGTGTTGTGAGTTGTTTGTCACCTTTTGGACACCTTTGAGGGTGTTTTCTAGGTGTTTTTATGTGTTTGTGATTGCCTGCCATTGTTTCCTATGCAGTTCGAGTTCAGTTCGTTGAACGTTCGACGAGCCGAACTCGAACGGGACCTCCGTCGGCGAACCGACCTCGAGCCGAACCGGGACCGGTTCGCTCATCTCTAGTGGCAAGCCAGTAGTCATCGTCACTTCTAATTTTGACAATACGAGGGTCATGTTGGAGGTAGTGCAGCAAGAAAGCACTCATGTGTCTTGCGCTGCCATGCGGACCAAGTCCATGCTGTGTTTGTGGCATAGAGGTGCTAACCATTCTTTCTTCCTCTGACATCTCCCCCCAACCTCTTTCAACTAAAATTTGACCAAGGTCTCCCTCATCCGCTGAGTTTTTCATGTCAATGGACAGTTCGTCCTCCATTTCTTCATGTTCTCCTGCACCTTCCTCAACATTTCGCCTGCTACCATGCGCCCTTGTTGATCCCTCTCCCCCATGGTCCCATGCCTGCCGCGTTGGTGATGATGAACGTCTGGACCTTGGTGATGTTGTTGTGTCTTGCGCATATGAATCCTCTTGTAGTTCCTCCCCTTCCTGTTGTCCCACCCCCTGACTCCGAATAGTGTTTAGCTTGTGCTCCAGCATGTAAATGACTGGAATTGTCATGCTGATAATGGCATTGTCAGCGCTAAACATATTCGTCGCCATGTCGAAACTGTGCAGAAGGGTGCATAGGTCCTTGATCTGAGACCACTCCATCAGGGTGATCTGCCCCACCTCTGCATCTCGTTGGCCCAGGCTATACGTCATGACGTATTGCACCAGGGCTCGGCGGTGCTGCCATAGTCGCTGTAACATGTGGAGAGTCGAATTCCAGCGTGTCGCCACATCGCATTTCAGGCGATGAACCGGCAGGCCGAAAGACTTCTGGAGCGATGCAATTCGCTCAGCTGCGGCGCTTGAAAGGCGGAAGTGAGCAGACAGTTTTCGTGCCCTGGTCAGAAGGCCATCTAGGCCGGGATAGTGTGTTAAAAATTGCTGGACAACAAGATTCAACACGTGAGCCATACAAGGCATGTGTGTCACCTTGCCCAGGCGAAGGGCCGCACCCAGGTTTGCAGCATTGTCGCACACGGCCTTACCAAGCTGCAGGTTGAGTGGAGACAACCATTTATTAAACTCGGACCGCAGAGCTGACCACAACTCCTCAGCTGTGTGACTCTTATTCCCAAGACATGTCAAGCTAAAGACCGCCTGATGCCGTTGCGCTCTGCTGCCAGCATAGTAATGAGGGGTGCGTGATTCCTTCTGCGCAGTTACAATGCTGGTGGCCTGACCAGGCGGGCTTGGGGCGGAGGTGGAGGACACAGATGAGGTGAAGGAGGCAGAAGCAGTGGCGGAACTTGGACAGACAGAGGATTGACACACAAGTCGAGGGGACGGCAAGACTTGTGCAGCAGACCCTTCACCATCTATCACCATAGTTACCCAGTGCCCAGTCAGCGACATGTAACGTCCCTGTCCATGCTTACTGGTCCAAGTATCGGTGGTAAAATGCACCCGTTGACACACAGAGTTTCTCAAGGAAGCGGTGATGTTGTGTGCGACATGCTGGTGTAGCGCGGGCACACCTTTCTTAGAGAAGTAGTGGCGATTGGGCATCTGGTACTGGGGCACAGCGACAGACATAAGGTCTCTAAAATCCTGTGTGTCCACCAGGCAGAAAGGCAGCATTTCGGTAGCCAAGAGCTTACAGAGGGATAAAGTTAACCTCTTAGCTTTGTCATGGGTCGCAGGAAATGGCCTTTTATTTGTCCACATCTGAGGGATAGAGATCTGGCTGCTGTGTGTAGACGGTGTTGAGTAGGGTGTCCCTGGAAAAATGCAGGTTTGTGAGGAAAGTGCAGGCGGAGACATGATGTTGCCTTCATCCAACGTTGGTGCTATCGATGTCTGAGAGAGCTGTACACACGCACTTGTTTCCCCTTCCAAACCAACTGACGACCTACCAAGCAAACTGCCTGTTGCGGGGACCGTGGTGGAAGTTGTGCGTGGAAAACCAGGTGTGACAGCTGTCCCCACAGTCCTAGAATATGAAGAGCGCGCGGATGCACTGGAAGGGGCAGGCCGTGGATGGTTCGCTCCGCTAGGCTGCATTGCAGCACGGTGAGCTTCCCACTGGGACATATGATATTTATTCATGGGACGATTAAAAGAAGAAGTTGTCAAACTGCTGAGGTTTTGCCCTCTACCAACAGATTCAAGACAAATTTTACATATCACATGATTTGGGCGATCTTTTTCTCTGTCAAAAAAGGACCAGGCTAGGCAAGGCTTAGAGGGCATGCGACCTGCTGAGCCCCCCCGACTAGTGCTCAGAGGCAGAGTGGTGGCTGATGATGCAGTTGTTGATGTGAAGGTAACTTCGTCGTCGGTTGCATCCTCCTCCACCGCCTCTGTTGAGCTCCTCGAGTGCCTGACTGTGGGTTGACAGTAGGTGGGATCTAGAACTTCATCATCAATTGTTGTGTTTGCACTCCCCTCACCCTCAGACCGAGCCTCTTCTTGCCCTGACCGAATATTTAAGTTGTCATCACAATCTGGTATCTGCGTCTCATCGTCATCAGTATGTTCCTCATTGTCTATAACCACAGGTGTTACAGTTTGTGACAAAGGGTCAACATTATGCTCAGGAACTTGGTCCTCACGGCCTGAATCAGAGTCACAAAGGTTCTGGGCATCACTGCAGACCATTTCCTGGTCTGTACTCACTGTAGCTTGGGACCAGACCTCTGATTCCCAAGCTATAGTGTGACTGAACAGCTCTGCAGACTCAGCCATCTCAGTTCCACCATACTGTGCAGGGCTGATGGAGACTTCAGAGCTGGGAGAAAGCAAGTGTGATTGGGCTGACAACTCAGAGGACTGGTGTTTTTTGGATGTGGTAGTTGAGGTGGCTGAGAGGGCACTTGTTGGACCACTTGAGATCCATTCAAGCATTTTCCTTTTTTGGCCATCATCTACTTTTGTTCCTGTTGTTCGTGTCCGTAAAAAAGGGAGCACATCAGATTGTCCACGGTAAGTAGTAGACCATCTACCAGCAAAAGTAAGATGTCTATCTTCAGCAGATGTTAATGGAGCTTTGCCACCTTCCCCATGGACAAACCCTTTTTTTCCTTTTACAACACGCCTCTTCCCCTTTCCACCAGCATCTGTCATTTTGCCACTCATGTTGATTGCGACAAGATTCTGCACTTAAAATGTGGTAGTAAAAATTGAGAGGTGGTGTAGATTGCAGCGGTGGTCTAGCTTTATTAACAGCAGAAAAACAACAATAATTATCCCTGACAATGCAACTACGGCCCTTAAACTGGCAGCATAAATTGCTAGTATAATAGCTTTGTAACAAAGAGCTTGGATGTTCAATGCAGACGTGCTGCAAATATCTTTGCACTAGTGGGACAATACAGAAGTCCAACAGCCACGTTTAGGATGCCACTAAGTTCACTCAGTGTTTGCTAGTATAATGGCTTAGTAACAATGAGTTTGAGTGTGCAATGCAGGCAGACGTGCTGCAAATATCTTTGCACTACTGGGACAATACAGAAGTCCAACAGCCACTTTTAGGATGCCACTAAGTTTACTCAGTGTTTGCTAGTATAATGGCTTAGTAACAATGATTTTGAGTGTGCAATGCAGGCAGAAGTGCTGCAAATATCTTTGCACTACTGGGACAATACAGAAGTCCAACAGCCACGTGTACAGCGCTGTGTATAGAGAGTACACAGCAGTATCAGCGATAGGAGCTACGCCAGTGATGACTGACACCAAGGACGCAGAAGGCAGATAATGGCGTGCTGGAGGAAAATGTCCGGTTTTATAATGCAGGGACATGTGACATGGACATCCTATCACACATGCCGTTGCTTCTCTGGCTAAAAGTCCACTTAGCTGTGTGTGTGTCTGGGATTGGCTGACATGCTGGCCCGCCCCACTACACGTGCGTCACAGAGTGACTTACACTATTACAGCGGAAAGCCAGCTAGGAATTAGCTGGTCTTTTTGCTGCTAGAACCGTTCTCAAACGTATCTAGAACTATCGAGCTTTAGCAAAAAGCTCGAGTTCTAGTTCGATCTAGAACAGCCCCCAAAATCACTCAAGCCGCGAACTGGAGAACCTCGAACCGCGAACCGCGCTCAACTCTACTTATTGGTAAATTTTTAATTGTCTATTTGGATGACGTCTTGATTTTTTCTGATGATTGGGACTCTCATGTTGGGCAAGTACGAGCTGTTTTTCAGATACTTAAGGATAATGCACTGTACGTTAAGGGGTCAAAGTGCCTCTTTGGGGTGCAAAGGATTTCCTTTTTGGGCTTCATGTTGTCTCCCTCCGCTATCGAAATGGACCCAGTTAAGGTTCAGGCTATTTACGACTGGGTGCAACCGACTTCTCTAAAATCCCTGCAGCAGTTTTTGGGGTTTGCTAATTTTTACCATAAATTTATAGCCAATTTTTCTGTCATTGTCAAACCTCTGACAGATTTGACCAGGAAGGGAGCTGATACTGAACATTGGACCCCAGAGGCGATTGTGGCCTTCCAGGAGCTTAAAAGGTGATTCACTTCTGCCCCAGTCCTGCAGCAACCTGATGTGTCTCGCCCGTTTCAGGTTGAGATCGATGCCTCATAGATCGGACCAGGAGCTGTTCTGTCTCAACGAGACGCTACTTCGGGTAAACTTAAGCCCTGTGCCTTTTTCTCTCGGAAGTTTGCTCCTTCTGAACGGAACTATGATGTGGGGAACCGGGAATTATTGGCTATGAAGTGGGCATTTGAAGAGTGGAGACATTGGTTGGAGGGGGCTAGACATCAAGTTGTGGTGCTTACGGATCCCAAGAATCTTACCTATCTGGAATCTGCCAAGAGGTTGAATCCTCGGCAGGCCAGGTGGGCTTTGTTTTTTACCTGGTTTAATTTTGTGGTCTCTTTTTTGCCAGGCACCAAGAATGTTAAGGCCGATGCCCTTTCCAGGAGTTTCTGTGCTGACTCTTTGGAGGTTGTCGAGCCGTCTACTATCCTGAATGATGGTGTAGTTCTCTCAGCCATTTCACCTCATCTGCGGTTGGCACTGGCAGAATTTCAGGGGGATAAACCTGAGAGTTATCCTACAGGGAAACTGTTTGTCCCGGACCAATGGAGAGACCGAGTTGTCTCTGAGGTTCATTGCTCTGTTTTGGCGGGTCATCCTGGCATTTTTGGTACTCGGGATCTTGTGAGCCGCTCTTTTTGGTGGCCTTCTCTGTCCCAGGATGTCCGTAGTTTTGTGCAGTCGTGTGGAGTTTGTTCTAGGTCCAAGCCCTGTTGTTCACGTTCTAGTGGGCTGTTATTGCCTTTGCCGGTACCTAAGAGACCTTGGACGCACATCTCTATGGATTTTATTTCAGAGCTTCCCGTCTCTCAGAAAATTACTGTGATTTGGGTGATCTGTGACAGATTCTCCAAGGTGGTCCACTTGGTTCCCCTATCTAAGTTGCCGTCTTCATCAGAGTTGGTGCCTTTGTTTTTCCAACATGTTCGTTTGCTTGGTATTCCCGAAAACATTGTTTCTGACAGAGGGGTGCAGTTTGCATCCAGATTTTGGAGGATTTTTGTTCCAAATTGGGTGTTCAGCTGTCTTTCTCCTCGGCATTTCATCCTCAGACCAATGGTCAGACTGAAAGGGCTAACCAAACCCTGGAGACCTATTTACGGTGTTTTGTTTCTGCGGATCAGGATGACTGGGTTTTGTTTTTGCCTTTGGTTGAATTTGCCCTTAACAATAGAGCTAGCTCTACCACGTTGGTGTCCCCCTTTTTCTGCAATTTTAGGTATCATCCCAGGTTCCTTTCAGAGCAGCTTGAGGCGTCTGACTGTCCAGGGGTGGATTCGGTGGTAAACAGAATGCAGCAGATTTGGGGGCAGGTAGTGGATAAATTGTTTCAATTCCAAGAATCTGCCCAGAAATTTGCCAACCGGCGTTGGACTGTTGGTCCCCGGTTTAAAGTGGGGGACATGGTGTGTTTGTCCTCTAAAAATATTCCTATGAGAGTTCCATCTCCTAAATTTAAGCCCAGATTTATTGGACCTTATAAGATTTCAGAGATTATCAACCCTGTATCTTTCCGTTTGACTCTGCCTGTGTCATTTAAGATTCACAATGCCTTCCATAAGTCCTTGTTGAAGAGACATGTGGAGCCAACAGTTCCTGTAGCAGCGCCTCCTGACCCTGTTTTGGTACAGGGGGATCTGGAGTATGAGGTTGAAAAAATTCTAGATTCCTGTCACAGTAGGCGACAGCTTCAGTACCTTGTGAAATGGAAGGGTTATGGGCAGGAGGATAACTTTTGGGTTGTGGCTTCGGACATTCATGCGGACAGGTTGGTTCGCGTCTTCCATCATGCTCATCCTGAGCGACCTGGTGGTGTTGGTGAGGGTTCGGTGACCCCTCCTCAAGGGGGAGGTACTGTTGTGAATGTCAGTTATGCTTTTGCTGCTGTGAGGCTCCCCTTTGTGGCCAGGAATGGTTCGGACAGAGACCAGGTGTGTTGAGCAATGGGCGTTTCCATTGCTAACTTTCTGCCTATTTAAACCCTGATCTGCTAGCAGGCTATGCCGTATGTCAGTTGTTCACCAGCCTGCTTCATCCCGCCCCAGACCACATCTACCCCAGATAAGTGTTTGGCTCTTTATTTGTTGTTTGGTTCTTTTTGCTCTTATCTGAGTTTGATATTTACTGTGGTTATTGTTAGTTTATTTGCATGCAGTGATCTTCCCTCTCAGTTGCTTAGCTGGGAAGCTCTCTGCAGCTATGTTTGGAGTATTGCTCCTATTAGTCCATGTGTTTGTTGCTTCTTGAATTTGTAATGGTTCCTGCTTTCTGTTCATTGGTATGACAAGAGCTCCTGGTATAGGACGGCGTTCAGATCTAGCGATCTGAGGGCTTTTTGTACTATCAGGTTTTTGGATTTTTGCAGGTTTTTCTCTGGTCACCATCAGTCCCTTTCCTATCCTGTCCTATTTAGTCAGTAGGGCCTCACCTTTTGCTAATCCTATCATCTATCTGTGTATTGTGTTTTCCTATATCACCACAGTCTTTGAATGTGGGGGGCTTGCTATTCTTTATTTTCTGAGGCAGAGAGTTATTCATCTTTCCTTCCTTTAGGATAGCTAGTTCTCCGGCTGGGTTCGCGGTACTGATGGTTAATAAGGGGATGGCGGCCAGATTAGTTGCCAATGCTCTTGTCACCTTTTACCAATGATTTATGGTGGTCTTCCATGGTTCCGGATCATAACACCCTAGCCCTTGCTAACAAAAGTTTTTCCTCCCATTAAATTTAATGGGGTTTGGATGTATTCTTCAAAACATTCATTGAACTGTTCCACGAACACAGGTGCATTCAGCGAACACAAACCGAACTGAGCCAAACTAACCAAATTTGTTATTATCTTTATTGTACAATAAACTACACTTCTTCCTATCTAATTCCTAAAAAAGTTTTTCTTAGTGCATTTCCTGTGAGATTTCAATTGAGGGGAGATTCAATGTGACATCACAGGAGGCTGAAGCTGCAGTCAATCTCCACAGCGTCCATCACCCTTCATAGAACAGGACGTCATGAGGGGGCAGCGCTGCACTTACTAGTTTCATGCATTGCTGTCCTTGAGGATGTCCTGGATCCTATAATATAGATGATCGATGCTGTGGATGAGGTTAGTAAAGCGCCGGCATGCTACTCCTCTCTTTGAGGCTGCTTCTGTGTCGACCAGGGCAATGGGGTACTCGGTCCTTGGCCGTATATGTACGGGGATGCTGTGTCACGGTTGTATAATGGCCGATGCCCTGTTCCATGACCCTGGGGATGCTTTTTAAAAGGGGTGTATATACAGGGGAGTGAAAGAGTTTGTATTGTGACACCACTTGTGGGTTGCGGTTATGGTGATGGAACCGCCACTGCACAGTCTATTACCTCTGGGGCTGATGGTGGTGGCAGCTGAGATGGTAGGCCCTCCGCAAGTAAGGCTGGGCCCCAGGGAATGAATGGAGGGGTCTGTCGCAGAAAGAAGGGAGACCACACAGTGGAGATGCAGGGCAACTCCTGTTTACTCACTGTAAGATGGAATGGTGGTCTCGAGGATGGATGGTTCAGACGCCTGGACCCTTGTGTCCCAGTGTCTGTGTGGTGACCTGGCAGTCTCTTTCCCCGACACCTCTCTCGTGTTGGTGGGACCACATAGCCTGGAGTGATTGTGGGTCCCTTACTGTCTTTTGGTTGTCTTTCGTCCGTACGGCGGGCAGTGCGAACCCTGTAGGGTCGATGTTTTGTCCCGGTCCCTAGCTCAATCTTTACTGCTGGTGCCCCCAGATTCTTGGGTCAGTGAGGTCTGTGAAGGTCCCCTTACTGTGCAGGTATTTGTCAGGATGCGTGAAACTATCGCCTGACCTAGGGCCCTGTGCCCCATCAGTGCTCTGGTTCCAGAGGTACCTGGCTGTACCGTCCCTGGCAACCAATCTCCTTGCCACCTGGGTCACCGTTACACGACACCGTCTGGAGACACGTCCGTCCCCTTCAACTGTCACTACGGGACTCTCTTGTCTGAGTGTCTGTCTGTGTCCGTTTGTCCCCCTCCCGCTGCCTTCTAGTGGATTGGACTGGACTCTAGGTGGCTATCCATTGGGTCCCAGAATAGTCAGTCATCCCTAATGGGAAGTGGGAAACTGGGGATGTTATGTGTGTTGTTGGTACTGGCACTGGGTTTCCAGGTCCCTGGGGGTAGGTCCTGCATCCTGACCAGGATGCAGTACCTGGTAGTGCCCTGAGGGGTTCAGGGGCACTACACTTCCTCAGAAAGTTGAGATGCAAGAAACAAGTATCTGCAGTGCCATGCCCTGGTTCTAGGAGGAGTGATGGACGTTGTGGGGAGTGACAGCAGCTTCAGCCTCCTGTGATGTCCCTTTTGAGACTCCTCTCAAGTAAAACGTCACCTGAAGTGCAGTAAAAAAAAAAAACACCTTTAGAGATTAGATATATAGGGGAGATGTGTAGGGAAATGTATAATAAAGAAAATTACAAAAGTTGTTAGGTGCTAAAAATAGAAAATATATTTTAGGTGCTGGACCACCCCTTTAATATAGAGACAAAGGTTCTCACTGACCTCTGTATCATGAGCTGTATATGCTGGATTTTAAGAAAACCTAAATAAAGTGGTGTTTTATTGATTGGACCGCGCTGGATCTCCTTTTCTAACCCCTTTAATATATTACAAGATCATTTACAGTTTCCTATGTTAAAGAATTGCAAAGTGTCTGTAAAAATACATATGGTATGTGGTGGCTCTGTATGGGTTCCATTTTTTTTACACATTCATAGATTTGAATGGGTGAGTTTGACTCAACGCACAGAAGAAATTACTGCGTACTATGATTTTTTTCCACAAGCATATTCAGCCCATGAAGGTCATCAAGCATCTGCACAACCCTATTAAATATGACTAATTTGAGTGTTGTCTTTCACAGACTAGGACTAGAACTATGTGCAGTGGCATAGCTACTGCTTTTGCCGCCCGGGGCGGTCGTCAAATTTGCCGCTCCCTCCGTTGGCCGTCAATAATCCAGAATCTTTCAAAAATCCGTAAAACCATCAAATTATTTATTTTTCATGGAAGTACAATCAAAGATCTAATTCTAGACTGCTGCTATTAGTCCTAGGCTTTCATCTTTTTACACACATGTAGGCCTATTATACACACACACACACAGCTGTGCTGCATACATACAGACACACACAGCTCTGCTGCATACATACAGACACACAGCTCTACTGCATACATACAGACACACACAACTCTGCAGCATACATATCGACACACACAACTCTGCAGCATACATACAGACACACACAACTCTGCAGCATACATATAGACACACAATACTCTGCAGCATACATACAGACACATAACTCTGCAGCATACATACAAACACATAACTCTGCAGCATACATACAGACACATAACTCTGCAGCATACACACAGACACAAAACTCTGCAGCATACATACAGACACATAACTCTGCAGCATACATACAGACAGATAACTCTGCAGCATACATACAGACAGATAACTCTGCAGCATACATACAGACAGACAACTCTGCAGCATACATACAGACAGACACACAACTCTGCAGCATACATACAGACACACACACAACTCTGTAGCTGCTGCATACATGCATACATACACACCCAACTCTGCTACATACAGACAGTCACACACAGCTCTACTGCATACATACACACACAACTGTGCTTTTATTTAGAAACACACGCAACTTTTGGGGGCCCGCACACGCGGCTCCTGGGGGGGGGAGCCCATGCAGCTCACTGGGGCCCATAAACCGGGTGGCTGGGAGGGAGTATACAGGTCGAGGAGGCGAGGGGGGTAGCACTTACCGCTCAATCACGGAGGAGAGGGGGCCCACACAGCGTCAGAGGTTGCTGGCTGGCACTGCGCCTCCTTCATCTGTGGGACTGAGCAGGCCGCGTGGTAGCTCCGCCCACAGATGAAGCTCAAACCAGGAGGACGCTGTGGTCTTAAAGCAGGGGTGGGGAACCTTTTTACTGCCGGGGGCCATTTGGAAAATTCTACCAACCTTCGGGGGCCGCACAAAATTATCAACTTGAAAATGACCCGGCTATAATTGGTCAAACAATTAATTAACTCACCCCTATACCTCTACTGTGGCTGCCGGAGCTGATTCTCTTTGGTGCGCTGTGATGTTTGCTTCTCACAACTGCTTTTCCAGGTTTGTCTTTGTTTGAAGCGCAGATTGGTAAATCATATATATCATACAGGAGACACAGTACATACACACACCGCTCTGACACACTGGCCGTATACTGCACACAGCCTTGACACAGTTGTCATATTTTACACCACCCACAACAGACACTGGCCATATATAGTACACATGCACAGGAGATACTGTATACTGTACACAGCACTCACATGCCGTATACAGCACACACACACACACAAGACATACACAGCACTCAACATGCCATACACACAGCACTCAACATGCCGTACACACAGCACTCAACATGCCGTACACACAGCACTCAACATGCCGTACACACAGTACTCAACATGCCATACACACAGCACTCAACATGCCATACACACAGCACTCAACATGCCATACACACAGCACTCAACATGCGATACACACAGTATATAAGGAGAAAAAAAAGTTCTGCATTTAAACATGTGCACACCAGGAATTAGATATACCAATAAGCCTTACAATATGAAACTTTATTAAGTGCCAAACACAACAAACACAGCACACACACACACACACCATATACACAGCACACACACGCCGTATACACAGCGCACATGCTGTATACACAGTGCACACACAGCACACACGCCATATACACAGCTCACACACACCACACACGCCATATACACAGCGCACACACACAGCGCACACACGCCGTATACACAGCGCACACACGCCGTATACACAGCACATGCACACGCCGTATACACAGCACATGCACACGCCGTATACACAGCACATGCACACGCCGTATACACAACAGACGCTGGACATTGATGTCACAAATACATTTGATAAATGGTGGTATATATTAGATATAAACACACTTAGTGCAGATATAAGTGCCTGCTGCTTAGTTGCCCTGTAAGATCAGGTGCAGCAATAGACAAGATGAGCAGCTGCCCGAGCACCGCAGCCACCAGAAATCTGCTCCAGTGCCCCGGGGGCCACAGAAAAGGTTCCCCAACCTTGTCTTAAAGGGACGGCAACCAAAGTTTCCTGCCGAGGACTGCGGTCCCTGGGGACAGCAGAACTGAAGGCGAATGGCCAAAATGCCGCCCCCCTGACACGTGCCGCCCAGGGCGGACCGCCCCCTCCGCCCCCCCTTTGCTACGCCACTGACTACGTGAAACTTTTATGAAAATATTCTAACTTGAAGAGAATAGTCTCGATGGTCTGCATACAGAAAAAGATATATACTACTCTGTCCATTGTGTGGACAGCGTCCATTTAAGTAAATAGCCCATTAGAATAAAATGGACATCACTAGGATGGAAATGTGTCGCCCTGGACAAGCCAGGACATCACAGGTACTGCAACAACACACCCTACACCCCGGATAGGAACACCGAAGTCAGACACAAACCCTTGTTGCCTCCCTCCAGGGGCTGATGTCCACACCGGGGGGGTCGGAGCCAGGCGGTTGGCTCCTCCCACCGAGGAGTTCACAGTCCTGGAGGGGGGAAAAGGAAGTAGTTGAGTTTAGAGAGTGAAGAGTGAGGAAGTGGCAGTGGAGGAACTGACTGACCATGTCCGGGTACATGGCCCGGGCACCTGACAGCAAGGTTGGCAGACGGTGGTGACCGTCTGCAGGAGAGGCCGATTGATGCACAACCGTAAGGACCGGGGACGGGCGGTGGCCCGCCGGTACCAAACCGGGGAGCGAAGAGAAGCCAGCACCATCCGGCAGGGCCTACGGACCCCGACCAGGCTAGGAGTCGCCGTAAAACTGGTTAAATCCATCAGCGACGGGAACCTCCAGGGTTTCCCAGCAGTAAAGACCCGACTGAAGGCAACCGTCCAAACCGTGAGGGAGATAAAGCTACCGCCAGAGCTAGAGCTCCCAGGGCCAGAGCCTGCGGGCAAAGGAAGGGCTCCCATAGCCAACATACCGCTGGGGAGCGAGCTATCAGTGGGAAGCCATTGGGGCCGAGCACAGAACACCGGTGCAGGGAGAGACAGTTACCGCAAACCTACCGGGAGTGACCGCCGCAGCCGTCTGTGGGACTCGTCCATCCAGCCGTTTGTTTTACCAGAGACTCCGTGTGCGTTACTGGCTAAGTAAGTACCACCGTGCCGTCTGGCACTGCGCTTCCCCGCGACCCTGCACCCAGCCAGGCCCTGCAACCCACCTTCCGACCTCCACCACCGAGCCCCGGGATCACCAAAATCCCCCTACCCACGGAGGGGAGAAAACATCTCAGCTGCTCACTGTCAATGCTCCCGGGATCCCCGTACAGAGCAGCGGTGGTGTCCCAACCTCACCACAAACCGTGGGTGGCGTCACGGACAATATCCCTACACCAAAACCACCCCTTTCACTCACGGGCGAGGAGCGCCGCGCGAGTCCCCGGGATCCGGCCCACCGCTCGAGCCACCGACCGAGCGAGCAGCAGCAGCAGCCAGACCCGAGCAGTGGGTGAGCGCAGCGTCCCCTCCCCGCCCACGACAGAAACAACATTCTATCCCTTTTCCACTGACTGGTTGGTAAAAAATCTTTCAGAGACCTCCATCAGATTTTCTTTGCGTGCAAGAAAAAATATTTACAGCTAGCAGGGAGAAAATGCCTTATAGAATACAAAAAGGTGAAGAACAGGGATTTTTTTGTGCTGATACAATACATACAAAATGTCTGAATGGGGCATAAGGCACAGGAAAATACAAAATAGTGATTACAATCTTTGCCCAATTCAGCAGGTCTGATATCACCAGCTGTGCCACCATGACTTCAATGAGAACAGTAGTCTATTAACATCTATAGAAAACAGGGAGTGACTTGGAAAACATTCATTGAAAACCCCTCAGGATACACAGGGCAAGGCATATTTGTAGTTATCATTTAGTCCATTTGTAGATTGATGCAATATTATGAAAAAGGAACGCTCAACCCTATCCATTATTATTCTGAAATCTACAAGACACAGTGGCGATGTGAGACATCATGGTTCCATCATGGTTACGAATTTACATGGGAATTTATTGTTTCACCAGTTTCCTATATTATAATAATAATAATCATAATAATTAATAAAGATTAAAAATCATCATCTTTTGATAAGTCAGAAGTTACAGCCACAGAATGGCGCTGTGGGACCAGACCGGAGCCGGAAAAGCATGAAAGCGCCAGAGGGTGTGTAAATACAAGGGGCAGGGAACTTTAAATATAAGTGTTGAAAACCCCCTAAGGCTTGTGCGCACGTAAATGCTAAAATTTATGCAGCGATTTGACAGCACACGTGCACTTCAAATTGCTACAGAAACACTGCGTAATGGATGCAGTGTTTCAGCAGAATAAATGCCAAATTCATGCGCTCGGGATGCTGCCCCAATCATAGGCAGAGTGGAAGCTGCATCCAAAGCGCACAAATAACTGACATGCTGCTTTTATGAACGCATGGATTTGTGTCAAAATTTTGGCATCCAAATCGCTGCGTTCAAACAAGCAACGTGCGGATGGATTATTCACAATCTACATAGATTGTGCTGGGGACGCAGGACGCATGTGTGGCGCCCTGGACTAGCCAGGTCGTCACAGGTAACACACATACACCCCCACCCCCCCAGACAGTTACATTAGCCAGACACAAAACCCTTGTTGCCTCCCTCCAGATCTGATGTCCAAACCAGGTGGGGCGGAGCCAGGCAGTTGGCCCCACCCACCAAGGAGTTCACAGGCCTGGAGGTGGGAAAAGTGACAGATTAGTCTTGGAGGTTGAAGTGAGAGGAGTAAAGTGGAGAGTGTCTGGGTTTGTGGCCCAGGCACTGACAGCAAGGTTGGGAGATGGTGGTGGCCGTCTGCAGGAGTAGTGGATCAACGCGGAACCGTAGGACCGGGGTCGGGCGGTGGCCCGCCGGTACCGACCGGGGAGCGAAGTGAAGCTAGCACACACAGGCAGGGCCATCAGACCCCGACTGGACTTGGAGCCGCCGTCAACAGTAAAATCCGAGTGTGACAGGAACCAGAGGGGTTTCCTAACAACCAAAGACCCGTTAGAAGGAAACCATCCGCACTGTGAGCGTATACAGCCACCGCCAATGGCTAGAGACCCAAGGGCCAGCGCCTGCGGGCAAAATGGGCTCCTCTGGCATCCATACACCGGGGAGCGGACTACCGTTGGGAACCCATCGTAGTCAAGACAGTACACAAAGGTGCAGGGAAAGACAGCCGCCATCACCTGTCCGGGGAGAGACACTGCAGCCGGCTGCGGGACCCGTCCATCCAGCTGTTTGGTTTACCGGAGACTTTGTGAATCTTTTACTGAGTGAGTACACCCGTGCCATCCGGCACCGCGCCGCGCTGTCCCTGCAACCCTGCACCTCACAGACCCTGCCTCCCCGTCTCACCACCGGACCCCGGGATCACCAACCCCTACCCACGGAGGGGGAAAACAACATCCCAGTTGCTCCCTACCATCGCTCCCGGGATCCCCGTCACCAGCAGCGGTGGTGCCCACCTTCACCACAACCCGTGGGTGGCGTCACGGACTAAATCCCCAAAACAAACCAACCACATTTTCACTCACGGGCGAGGAGCGCCGCTCGGGTCCCCGGGTCCGGCCCACCACTCGAGCCACCGAGCAGCAGAAGCAGCAGCGCCGGACCCGAGCATTAGCGAGCGCAGCGCCCCGCCGCCCGCGACACATGCATTTACGCTGCAGTGCTAAACGCAGCGTAAATGCATGAATTTATGCAACGTGCGCATAAAGTCTAAAAGTGGTGCTGAAACAGATAGACAATAATGTGTTCTCTTCTGTATACATGTCTGGGCATATGTGATATCTGGAAGCTAAACTATTCACTACACTTATTTAATGTCACACTCAATGTTAATTTACAAACGTTTACAGAATTAATTGAAATATATTTTGAGTGGGGGAAAAAGATGGCATGTCAGATGTTAAATCTGACACTATAAGTGGAATTCTATGACTCTTGGAACTGAGCTGTAGTGTCACTCCACCCGGTAAATTGGAAATGTGAAACATAAATGTAAATATTAATGCTAAATTATGACTTATTGGAAATATTCAGGCAATCAAATTTTCAGAATGCCTGAGACCCGCAACACACATCCGTTTAATTTGTACGTGTGCAGTACGTATGCACGTACCAGAGACATGTAGACACGGAGACCCATGTTATTCAATGGTAGATGGCACACACACGTAAAATCACACGGAACGTGTGACCGTGTGGTAAGTACATTTGAGCGCTTTTCTACACGGACGACATGTCCGGTTTTGGCCGGCAGCACGCAGGCACGGACCTGCTTTAGTCTATTGGTCCGTGCCTGCACGTACCGCACACGGAGTATGTCAGTGTTCAGCATGTTTCGTGCTTGTGCGTTTTTACACTAGTAATCTTTTCTTTTGTTTTTTTTAAATTAAAATCAGTATACTTACCTTTTTTTCTGCTGTTCTCAGTCATACTTACATTGGCGCTCGGTTTTTTTCTTCCCCCGGCTCATACCGCTCCCCGATCACCAGCGCGGCGAGGAACAGCTGTGCAGAGAATACGCGGCAACAATTACTTTAAATATGTCGGCCGCTAATTAATCAATCTCGTATTCCCTGCTTTCCCCACCCACAGACGCCTGTGATTGGTTGCAGTCAGACACGCCCCCCACGCTGAGTGACAGGTGTCTCACTGCACCCAATCACAGCAGCCGGTGGGCGGGTCTATACTGTGCAGTAAAATAAATAAATAAATAATTTAAAAAAACGGCGTGCGGTCCCCCCCAATTTCAATACCAGCCAGATAAAGCCATACGGATGAAGGCTGGTAGTCTCAGGATGGGGAACCCCACGTTATAGGGAGCCCCCCAGCCTAACAATATCAGTCAGCAGCCGCCCAGAATTGCCACATACATTATATGCGACAGTTCTGGGACTGTACCCGGCTCTTCCCGATTTGCCCTGGTGCGTTGGTAAATCGGGGTAATAAGGAGTTTTTGGCAGCCCATAGCTGCCAATAAGTCCTAGATTAATCATGTCAAGCGTCTCCCCGAGATACCTTCCATGATTAATCTGTAAATTACAGTAAATAAACAAACACACCCGAACAATCCTTTATTAGAAAAAAAAAAACACTAACAAATTGCCTTCTTCACCAATTTAATAAGCCCGAAAAATCCCTCCATGTCCGGCGTAATCCAGGATGGTCCAGCGTCGCTTCCAGCTGTGCTGCATGAAGGTGACCGGAGCTGCAGAAGACACCGCCACTCCTGTCAGCTCCTGACATGATTAATCTAGGACTTATTGGTAGCTATGGGCTGCCGAAAACTCCTTATTAGTTATTACCCCGATTTGCCAACGCACCAGGGCAAATCGGGAAGAGCCGGGTACAGTCCCAGAACTGTCTCATATAATGTATGCGGCAATTCTGGGCGGCTGCTGACTGATATTGTTAGGCTGGGGGGCTCCCCATAACGTGGAGCTCCCCATCCTGAGAATACCAGCCTTCAGCTGTATGGCTTTATCTGGCTGGTATTAAAATTGGGGGGGACCGCACGCCATTTTTTTTAATTATTTATTTATTTTACTGCACAGTATAGACACGCCCACCGGCTGCTGTGATTGGGTGCAGTGAGACAGCTGTCACTCAGCGTGGGGGGGCGTGTCTGACTGCAACCAATCACAGGCGTCTGTGGGTGGGGAAAGCAGGGAATACAAGATTGATTAATGAGCGGCCGGCATATTCAAAGTAATTGTTGCCGCGTATTCTCTGCACAGCTGTTCCTCGCTGCGCTGGTGATCGGGGAGCGGTAAGTATGAGAGAAGGCTGCCCAGTCACTCAGGGGATTAGCGGTCACTGGTGAATCCTTCACAGGTGACCGCTAATCAGTACGCGGCACACAGACAGTGCCGCGGCATGACAATGAAGTCGGGTGAAGTTCACCCGAGTTCATTCTCATCGTGCAACTCTGTCTGCTGTCAGCCGACATGTATCAACGACATTGTGCAACACACAAACGGACATTCCACACGGACATTCCACGTACACATACACGGGCATTTTACACACAAACACGGACATTTTACACGTACACACGGCTCACATATGCCATCACACAGAGGCCATACGTACCAGAGAAACGCCCCAAAAAAACGGAACACGGACCCGAAAAATGGACCGTGTCACACGGATGTTTTTTTTGCGGAAGTGTGTTTTAGGCCTGAAATAAAGAGGCAATTTTAGTGAGACAAAATACCATTTCATACATATACGTCTTTGTGGAATGTATTTAACATTATCTTTCCATATCATCATATTTCTGCAACCCAAAATCTATCACAGTCACACAGTATTGTAAACAGCTCAATGACTGTACCGTATTCAGTATGAGGGAGAACAGACCATTGTTAATTGATCTGTCAGTACTGTCTCAAGAGTTCTTTGATTTATTGATTGGTTAAGTTATATAGTTATATGGTTGACAAAAGACACGGGTCCATTAAACCCAACCTGATATTAATTGAAATTGTGTTATATTGATCTATAGAAAAAAAAAACAGAAATCCCAGTAAGCCATCTGTCAAGCTGGAATTAAAAATGGGTGGGGGAAATGTCCTTCCCACTTCACAAATTATACCAGTCAGACTAGTTCCCTGGATCAACAGTTCATAGAAATGAATGTTACATCCAGGCATTTTTTATGATTGTACCTGCATTTGCTATATAACATCTGTAGGTGATATAATAGTTTTAATATACTTACTGTAAAAAAAGTCATGTTACCATATAAAGTATCTTTCCTAGAGATGTTCCAATTTTGCACAATTCAAATTGATGAACTTTAGCCAAAAATTCGGTTCACGGTAAATCAATTCATTGTGAATCACCTGTACTGATATCTTTTACTCAGAAAAGATTTGTAACATTCAAAGTCTTCTAGAACTGCATTGAAACCCTTTGAGCTATTTAAAGGAAACCTGTCAAATACCCAAAAGCTATTAACCTACAGATATGGGGTTAATCTGCAGGTTAATAGCTTTCTACAGCAGTGTAACCACTGCACAGGAATCTTAGCTACCGCCAGGGCCGGATTAAGGTTGGTGGGGGTCCCTGGGCAGAAAATCTGGTGGGGGCCCTATAACGTTAACATTTTTAGCCATAACAGTAGAGCGCGATCTGTAGCATTAGACATAAATCCAATGAGCATGTGTCTTATCCTGTTCTGCCACATTCAGATTTCCAGTACTACAATACAGATACAGTCCAAGATAACTCACAGCTGTCCACTTACACACAGAAAGATCGAGGATTGCGCTGTTCCCTGCCGCCATCGGTGGCCCCGTGACACGATCACGGAAAGTCGATGGTTGCTATGGTAGCGGCGGGCCATGTAATGACCCCTGTTGCTATCATGACTTATTTTCTGTCACAGT
The DNA here is from genome assembly GCF_048569485.1 of Anomaloglossus baeobatrachus. Taxonomy (NCBI): domain Eukaryota; kingdom Metazoa; phylum Chordata; class Amphibia; order Anura; family Aromobatidae; genus Anomaloglossus; species Anomaloglossus baeobatrachus. Next base: position 303,633,170 of record NC_134354.1, read on the forward strand.
CGACAGAGCGCCGACTCACACAGGAATGCTTTATTTCTGCTAATCAGAGCTGTACAGCTTTGATCAACAGGGATGCACAAGCGATCAGACTGCTGATCCTTATAGCTCTCAAGGGGACTAGTAAAATAAATACAAAATGTAAAAAAATAAATAAAAAGTTCAAATCACACCTCATTCGCCCCACTGAAAATAAAACAGTTAAAAAAATATACACATATTTGATATCTCTGAGTTCAGAAATGCCCGATCAATAAAAATATAAAAGCCATTAATCAGATCGGTAGGTAAATGGTGTAGCGAGAAAAAATCCAAATGCCAAAATTATGTTTTTTGGTCGCCACAACATTTTTAAAAAGATCCAATAACGGGCGATCAAAAAGTAGCAACTACATACAAATTGTATAATTGAAAACACCAGCTCAAGACGCAAAAAAATTAGCAGTCACTGAGCCTCAAATCCCAAAAAATTAGAACACTACGGGTTTCAAAAAATGGTACCAAAAGCACAATTCTTTTTTTTAACAAACTTCTGAATTTTTTTTAACCCCTTAGATAAAAGTAAAGGGGGCTTTACACACTACGACATCGCTAATGCGATGTCGTTGGAGTCACGGATTTTGTGACGCACATCCGGCCGCATTAGCGATGCCGTTGCGTGTGACACCTATGAGCGATTTTGCATCATCGCAAAAACGTGCAAAATCGCTCATCGTGACATGGGGTCCATTCTCAAATATCGTTACTGCAGCAGTAACGAAGTTGTTCCTTGTTCCTGCGGCAGCACACATCGCTCTGTGTGACGCCGCAGGAGCGAGGAAGCTCTCCTTACCTGCCTCCCGGCCACAATGCGGAAGGAAGGAGGTGGGCGGGATGTTACGTCCCGCTCATCTCCGCCCCTCCGCTGCTATCGGGCGGTGGTTCAGTTGTGGCGCCCTGGACAAGCCAGGACGTCACAAATACTGCAACAACACACCCCACACCCCGGCTAGGCACATCGAAGTCAGACAAAAATCCTTGTGGCCTCCCTCCAGGGGCTGATGTCCACACCAGGGGGTGGAGCCAGGTGCTTGGCCCCACCAACCGAGGAGTTCACAGTCCTGGAGGCGGGAAAAGGAAGCAGTTAAGTGGAGTAACGGAAAGTGAGAGGAGTGGAGTGGTAAAGGAGCAGACTGACTGTGTCCGGGTACGTGGCCCGGGCACATACAGCAAGGTTGGCCTATCAGTGCGGAACCGTAGGGCCGGGGTTGGGCGGTGGCCCACCGGTACTGAACCGGGGAGCGGAGAGAAGCCAGCACCATTCGGCAGGGCCTACAGACCCCGACCAGCCTTGGAGTCGCCGTAAAACCGGTCAAATTCGTCAGCAAAGGGAACCTCCAGGGTTTCCCAGCAGCCAAGTCCCGATTGAAGGCAACCGCTCAAACCGTGAAGGGAAACACAGTCACCGCCAAGGCTACAGTTCCCAGGGCCAGAGCCTGGGGGCAAAAGGGGCTCCCTCAGCATCCATCCACGCTGGGGAGCGGGTTACCGGTGGGAAGCCATCGGAACCAAGAACTCAACACAGGTGCAGGGAAAGGCAGTCACCGCCAACCTACCGGGAGGAAAGACACCGCAGCAGTCTGGGGGACCCGTCTATCCAGCCGTTTGTTTTACCGGAGACTTTGCATTCATCATTGGCTGAGTGAGTACCACTGTGCCGTGCGGCACCGCGCTGCCCCCGCAACCCTGCACCTCCCCAGGTCCCGTAACCCACCTGTCATCTCTCCCTCACCGGGCCCCGGGACAACCAACCCCCCTACCCACGGAGGGGAGAAACAACATCCAAGCTGCTCCCTGTCATCGCTCCCGGGATCCCCGTCCAGAGCAGCGGTGGTGTCACAACCTCACCACAACCGTGGGTGGCGTCACGGACAATAAATCCCCCAAACCATTCCTTTTTTCACTCACGGGCGAGGAGCGCCGCTCGAGTCCCCGGATCCGGCTCACCGCTCGAGCCACCGAGCAGCCAGCGAAGCAGACCCGAGCGTGGTGGTGTGAGCGCAGCGGCACCCCTCCCCGCCCGCGACAGTGACGCTACTGTGACGTCGCTGTGATGCCGCACGAACCACCCCCTTAGAAAGGAGGCGGTTCGCCGGTCACAGCGACGTCGCTAGGCAGGTAAGTATGTGTGACGGCTCTGGGCGATGTTGTGCGCCACGGGCAGCGATTTGCCCATGTCGCACAACAGATGGGGGCGGGTACCCACACTAGCGATATCAGGACCGATATCTATGAACTCTGCATCATACTGACATGGTAGTTTTACAATATAGTGAACATGGTGAATAAAATATCCCAAAAACAATTGTGTAATTGCACTTTTTTTGCAGTTTTATCGCACTTGGATTTTTTTTCCTGTTTCCTAGTACAATATATGGTAAAACTGATGATTTCACTCAAAAGTACAATTTGTCACGCAAAAAATAAGCCCTTAGATGGCAAGATTGATGGAAAAATAAAAACGTTACGGTTCTCAGAAGAAGGGGACCAAAAAAAAACAAACAAAAAAAACCCGTAAAATCGGAGTGAAGGAGTTAAATTTTGAGTACTATAATACTATGACAAAATTTTATGAAGTCAATATAAATAACAAAACTGATAGCTGTCAGTGAATGGCACTCAGCAATACGTCTGGCACATGTACATGGAAAGAACACAAACTCCGGGGGGGCATCATTTTACTGCAAGGGGTGTATGTAATTATACTCCAAGAGGCGGTTATCTACTCAAAAAGGGGATAATGATTATAGTCAAAGGGATGGGGGACATTATTCTATGATTATACTCCACTTTAGGGAGGGGGCGTTATTTTATGATTATACTCCATTAGTGAGGTGTTTTACTCTATTATATTCCAGGGGAAGGGGGAGCATTATTTTATGATTGCTCTCCAGGTGAGGGGAGTGTTATCCTATGATTATACTCCAGTGGGGGAGGGGGAATTATTATATGATTATAATCTCTGTGGGGGCGTTATGCTATGATTATATATTAGTGTGGGGAGGGTGTTGTTGTATAATTATACTCCAGTGGGGGAGGGGGCATTATTATAAGATTACAATCTAGTGGGGGAGGGGGCATTATTATATGATTATAATCTAGGGAAGGGGCTTACATTCTGATTATATGAAAAGGGAATAGTGTAATTAAGGAGGTGTAGGTAGGTTTAAACAATGATGGGTGTCAGTGACTATACTGCAATGTAGCTCCTATGTAGGTCATTCATACTCACTTCACCTCTTGCAGTAAAATGACCCCCCCAAACTCCAGGAACAAAATATACACCACTTGCAATAAAATGTCCCTGTCTCCACCTTTCATGCACAGCTATATACAGTTATTCCCCCTTACTGATAGCTCTGTTTTGGAGTTACTTGGAGAGCACTGTAGCCCCCTCTACACCCCCCTCCCCCTGCCCTGCTGAGTGACCTTACTCTCACAGCTGACATCCCGCGCGTCCTTCTATCCAGCCTGCATCTCTCATGGACGGACCAGGCTCTAGCTGCATCCACAGCAGCAGGATGGCCGTGACACATCAGAGACGATGAATTTCCCACCCCCAAAATCCTCTTGGGCAGATAACAGCCATGGCAGAGAGGAAACACGCAGTGAGGGAGCTGAAAATCAAAATGACATCTGTCTCCCTGTACCGCCCCCCTCTGGAGCCTGGCGGATGGCACCCTGTGCAACTGCACTACTCACATATAGATAAAGCCAGCTATGATCATGGGGGCCGCCAACACAGGAAGCCGAAGACAGATGGTGGTGGGGGCCCCCTTGGAGGCTCTTGTGGTGGGGGCCCCGGGGCGGGAGCCCCATCTGCCCGCCTATAATCCGGCCCTTGCTACCGGCATTCAATCACAGAGGAGAAGGCTGTATTCACACCTTTAGGCCTGTAGCAGGCACACACACATAAAACCACACGGAACGTGTGTCCGTGTGCGTTTGTACGTGTGCGCGTTTTTTTAAATGCTGACATATCAGTGTTTTCTCCGGCAGCACGGGTGTCACACGGCCCGCACCCGTACCACATGGGTGTAGTGTGGATGCTGTCCCGTGTGACACGCGCCGGAGAAAACACACGTGTCAGTGAAAAAAAAAACAACATTTACTCACCTTCTCCAGCCCTCCTGTCTCTGCCGCTGCTTCCTCTTGCTGCCGACCGCCGCTCATTATTCTCATTTAATATTCACTTCACTGCCTGGCAGCAGCGGGGAGATGGCAGGGCTGGAGACCGAGGATCAGCACCACGGACAGCAGCGCGGACAGCAGGAAGGACCACGTGAGTATGTAAATTACCGGTCCTACGTGTGCTATCCCAGATAGCACACGTAGAACACACATGGCCCGCACGTACCAGAGACACGTACTTACCTGCACGCAACACGCAGGGGAAATATGTGTCTCTCGGCACGTGCGTGATTTTCACGTGAGTGTGGCAGAGGCCATACACTGACTGACAGCCGGCTCTGTACTGATGCACTGATGAGCTAGCTGTCAGTCAGTGCTGGGTCTTGGTTCCATCAGTTGCTCACTATGTGCTGAGTGGTCACTGAAGCTGCACCCACCACTTTGACTGAAATATAGACATTGCCGTGAGAAATAAAGTCAATTTCTTCCTGGTAGCTGCTCGTAGCTTGGCGTCCAGCATTTTAGAATGCCATTGACCGGCAGACTTGGCATGTATATACAGGTTTCATGGTGTGACAGGTTCCCTCTAACGCAAACTATGCCTTTGAAATGCAAAAGTGACCTCACTATATAACTGTATGATAACCGGTGGTAACCAAAAGCCTGTGTAACAACACAATATACTAACAGACCTTTTTTGGCTTTTAACTATAAAAAACGTCTAAAACGTATCCCTATTTGGGAGTAGATATCCACGTTTCAGATATTAAAATACAGGTAAAGACTATGGAGGAAACTGTATGAGGGTTTTTCTGTGGATCAAGTTGTACTTTTGAACTACACTATTCATTTTATCATGTGATGCTTTGGAAAGCGGAAAACAAAATTCCAAATCCAATTGAAATTGCAAAATAGTACATCATTTTTTGAATTTGTAATTTGCCGTGTTCACTACACTGTACAACTAATTTTTTTTTGTTTGTTTTTTAAGTTGTGAAAAAAATAATACTTTTGTAAAGAAAAACATTTTGCTTGTGCTGCCATTTTCCAAGACCCTTATTGATTTCAATTTTCGGGATATGGGCTGTGTAAGGGCTTGTTTTTTGAACCCTGAGCTGACGTGTTTCTGATCCAATTTTGAGGTAGATACAATGTTTAGATTGCCTCTTATTGCATTTTATTGCAATGTGTATTTTTTTTTTGTTTAAATGGTTTATTGATAATGTGGCAAAAAGGGGTGATTTCAACTTTTAAATCTTTTTTAAAACTTTTTTTTACTGTTTACTTTGTTAACTAAAGATGAGTGAACCTCTCAAGGTTCGGTTCGCCGAGCCCACCCGAACAAGCTGTACATTTGCCGAACAATTCGTCGAATCAAATTAGAACCATTATTGAGCCTTACCGAACTCTATTAGACTGAATAGCAGGCCAAATGTAAGGCAGAGAAAACATCTTTAGGGTGCTCGAAAACCTTCCAAAACAGCAACACTATGTTTTACAGTGCAGTACAAAGTTTCACACAAAACTGCAGCAATATTTATGGCCATAATAGTTTTTCCTCTTGCCATAGTGATAGTTCTGCTTCACATAACTTGTTTTATTTACTGCCCCATTCTATGTCCTGTTGTGTATAAATATGGGACTTTTCAGATTCTGTGTTATATTGAGACTGAAGAAGAGACCTGAGTAGTCTCGAAAGCTTGCTATTATTACCATCTTTTCAGTTAGCCATTAAAAGGTATCAACCACTGAGGACTTCAGTTCTTTTAAACAATTTTTTTACAAAGCCTTTAACTTCCTAGACTATTGACATAAGAAAAAAAAATATAAAGGTAGATGAGAGACAGGTGTAAGGCTGGTGCTCCTATACCCCTGCCAGTACAGAAAAGACACAACTTTAAGACCCTTTGTGAAGTCATTTCAGGCAGACAGCAGTACAGTAACATCAATTGCCCCCTCCACATAGTGTCTTTGAACAGCAGGGAGGTACAGTCCATGCAACACACCGGCTGTGGTCCGGCATTTCAATTTTAAAAATTAAGATATGGATGAGTAACAGGTGTAGGCGTGTTGCTCCCAGAAGGCTGGCATTATGCACAAGACCCATCTTGGAGTCTCGACCTTTAAATACCTTTCAGGAGGGCAGGAGTACAGTATTAGTAATTGCCCCCAATCATAGTATCATAGTATCATAGTTTTAAGGTTGAAGGGAGACTCTAAGTCCATCTAGTTCAACCCGTAGCCTAACATGTTGATCCAGAGGAAGGCAAAAAACCCCAATGTGGCAAACAAGTTCCAATGGGGAAAAATTTCCTTCCTGACTCCACATCCGGCAATCAGACTAGTTCCCTGGATCAATACCCTGTCATAAAATCTAATATACATAACTGGTTATATTAAATTTTTCAAGAAAGGCATCCAGGCTCTGCTTAAATGTTAGTAGTGAATCACTCATTACAACATCATGCGGCAGAGAATTCCATAGTCTCACTGCTCGTACAGTAAAGAATCCTCGTCTGTGATTATGATTAAACCTTCTTTCCTCAAGACGTAGCGGATGCCCCCGCGTTCCAGTCGCAGGCCTAGGTGTAAATAGATCTTTGGAAAGGTCTCTGTACTGTCCCCTCATATATTTATACATTGTGATTAGATCTCCCCTAAGCCTTCGTTTTTCCAGACTAAATAACCCCAAGTTTAATAACCTGTCTTCGTATTGCAGCCCCCCCATTCCTCTAATAATCTTGGTCGCTCTTCTTTGCACCCTCTCCAGTTCAGCTATGTCCTTCTTATATATCGGTGACCAGAATTGTACACAGTATTCTACGTGCGGTCGCACTAGTGACTTGTACAGAGGTAGAACTATATTTTTTTCATGAACACTTATACCTCTTTTAATACATCCCATTATTTTATTAGCCCTGGCAGCAGCTGCCTGACACTGTCCACTAAAGTGAAGTTTACCATCCACCCATACACCCAAGTCTTTTTCTGTGTCTGTTTTACCCAGTGTTCTACAATTAAGTACATAATCATAAATGTTATTTCCTCTACCCAAGTGCATGACCTTACATTTATCTACATTAAACTTCAATTGCCACTTCTCAGCCCAATCCTCCAATTTACATAAATCTCCCTGTAATATAAAATTATCCTCCTCTGTATTGATTACCCTGCAGAGTTTAGTATCATCTGCAAATATTGAAATTCTACTCCGCATGCCCCCAACAAGGTCATTTATAAATATGTTGAAAAGAAGCGGGCCCAATACTGACCCCTGTGGTACCCCACTATGAACTGAGACCCAGTCCGAGTACGTACCATTAATAACCACCCTTTGTTTCCTATCACTGAGCCAGTTTTTAACCCAGTTACACATATTTTCCCCTATCCCCATTATTCTCATTTTATGTACCAACCTTTTGTGTGGCACCGTATCAAAAGCTTTTGAAAAGTCCATATACACAACATCCACTGCATTTCCCTGGTCCAGGCTTGAACTTACCTCTTCATAGAAACTGATCAAATTAGTTTGACAGGATCGATCCCTCATAAACCCATGTTGATACTCTGTCATAAGGTTATTTTTCTTGAGATACTCCAGTATAGCATCTCTCAAGAAACCCTCAAGGATTTTACCAACCGTAGAGGTTAAACTTACCGGCCTATAATTTCCCGGCTCAGTTTTTGTCCCCTTTTTGAATATTGGCACCACATTTGCTATGCGCCAGTCCTGCGGTACCGACCCTGTTATTAAGGAATCTGAGAAGATTAAAAATAATGGTCTATCTATCACAGAACTCAATTCCTGTAGTACTCTGGGGTGTATGCCATCCGGGCCCGGAGATTTGTCAACCTTAGTGATTTCGAGGCGGCGGCGTACTTCCTGCTGGGTTAAGCAGGTAATATTCAAGGGTGAATTTATGGTATCACTGGTCATGTCATCTGCCATGGCATTTTCTTGTATAAAAACCGTATAAAAAAAATCATTCAGCAGGTTGGCTTTACCCTCATCCCCTTCCACCATTTCACCAAGACTATTTTTAAGGGGGCCAACACTATCGCTTTTCAGTTTTTTACTGTTTATGTAGTTAAAGAATATTTTAGGATTATTTTTACTTTCTCTCGCAATGAGTCTCTCTGTCTCAAACTTAGCTAACTTAATTTGCTTTTTACATATTTTATTTAATTTTCTATAATTATATAATGCCTCATCACTACCTACCCTCTTTAATTCTTTTAAGGCTTTCTGTTTTTCTTTTATTGCTTCCCTTACAGCTCTATTTAGCCATAGGGGTTTCCTCCTATTTCTAGCATGTTTGTTCCCATAGGGTATATTTTCTGCACAAGCCCTATTCAGGATGCTCATAAAAGTCTCCCATTTGCTTTGTGTACTTTTATTACTTAGTACATCATCCCAGTTTATTGCACTAAGATCATCTCTCAACCGTTTAAAATTTGCTTTCCTGAAGTTTAGTGTCCTTGTAGCCCCCCTACTATACATCTTACTAAAGAATACATGAAAACTTATTATTTTGTGATCACTATTCCCCAAGTAACCCCCAACTTGTATATTTGATATGCGGTCTGGCCTATTGGTTAGTACAAGGTCTAGTAGTGCTCCCCCTCTTGTGGGGTCCTGTACCATTTGTGAAAGGTAATTATCTTTCATTGTTATCAAAAATCTATTTCCTTTGCTGGAACTGCAAGTTTCTGTTCCCCAATTTATATCAGGATAGTTAAAGTCCCCCATAATAATTACCTCTCCGAGACTCGCTGCTTTATCAATTTGCTTTATGAGGAAAAATCATAAGATATTTCTTGTCCCAGTGTTTATAGGTAAAAGGGCTGTGGAGAAGAAAGCACAATAGGGTCTTACCCAGGTGATGGTAAGGTGAAATAAAGTGTTACACTCACCTATAATGGTTGTGCCAGTCACAACCACCATGCACGCATGTAAGAATCCAAGTCCGGCAGCAGCCCCAAATTTGGCTGATAACTGAGAATGAACGGGAAAAGGGTTGTAAATCCGCGCCAAGGACTCAGAGGATTCGATGGAGATTTATGCTTCTTTTATTGGCATGCACATGTCTACGCGTTTCAGGAGTCACAGCTCCCTTTGTCAGGACAGCAAGCAAGGAACATCAAATCTGCTACAAACAGAAACTGAGCAGTATAAAAAACCTTTGTGATGACATCATCAGACCACCCACTGTTTAAAAAACGTCAAAGGCACACCCATCCTGAGTGAACCTGACATACTGATATCAAATGATACAATGCAGAGCCAAGGGCAATGAAATAAATTCATATCACAACATATTTAAACACATTCCTTAATCAATCGTGCTTAAGCAAAAGAAACTTTAAGGAATCATAAAAAACAGACAAAAAAAGAGAATCAAAGATAATAATAATAGTAAACACAAAAAAGATTTTTTGTTCATATCTTTTTAGAACAGAAAAGAAATAACAAGGAGTAAAATCGGGATTCCCGTGAGTAGGGTATTTGATAACAAAAACCATCTATTTGTGAATGAAGTATTGTATTGAAAAAACCTAACACTTGGGAATCTAAAAATTCCCATTGTATATTAAAGAATTAGTAGAAGCTTGTCAGAAACAGGGAAAATAAACAAATAGTAGGAAAAGAAAAAAAGGAAAAAAAGAGGGGGCTCCCACTACTGCATTATCAGACAAATCGAACCAAGAAGCGAGTGACAGAAGGAGCCGTACTGCGCAAGACTCCAAGTGGTTCAAACAAGTTCACTTCAAGAACCCGTGTTGAAGGGGTGAAACGAGTTCAAAAGCGTGGGAAAAAGGCTTACCACGCACGCGCCGCATCTGAAACCAAGGGAATATGTCAAAGATATTCTCAGAGCCCTGTGCAGCAATACCTCCATATCAAGGCTGCATCGCGTGTGTGGAACTGTAGAAAAAAGGTTCATTAATAGACTATATTCTGGAAATCGTATAAAACTCAACAATGACTTGGAAATGTACCAAATCATTCGATCGGGTGTGGAAAAAAGACACTCCCATTGAGACAAATCTCAAAGATGGTAAAAGGGGCCGGGGAGGGGCCTTAACGCTAATTTATTCCCCTCCCCGGCCCCTTTTACCATCTTTGAGATTTGTCTCAATGGGAGTGTCTTTTTTCCACACCCGATCGAATGATTTGGTACATTTCCATGTCATTGTTGAGTTTTATACGATTTCCAGAATATAGTCTATTAATGAACCTTTTTTTCTACAGTTCCACACACGCGATGCAGCCTTGATATGGAGGCATTGCTGCACAGGGCTCTGAGAATATCTTTGACACATTCCCTTGGTTTCAGATGCGGCGCGTGCGTGGTAAGCCTTTTTCCCACGCTTTTGAACTCGTTTCACCCCTTCAACACGGGTTCTTGAAGTGAACTTGTTTGAACCACTTGGAGTCTTGCGCAGTACGGCTCCTTCTGTCACTCGCTTCTTGGTTCGATTTGTCTGATAATGCAGTAGTTTCTGTCAGGCTTCCACTAATTCTTTAATATACAATGTGAATTTTTAGATTCTGAAGTATCAGGTTTTTTCAATACAATACTTCATGCACGAATAGATGGTATTTGTTATCAAATACCCTACTCCCAGGAAACCCGATTTTACTCCTTGTTATTTCTTTTCTGTTCTAAAAAGATATGAACAAAAAATCTTTTTTGTGTTTACTATTATTATTATCTTTGATTCTCTTTTTTTGTCTGTTTTTTATGATTCCTTAAAGTTTCTTTTGCTTGAGCACGATTGATTAAGGAATGTGTTTAAATATGTTGTGATATGAATTTATTTCATTGCCCTTGGCTCTGCATTGTATCATTTGATATCAGTATGTCAGGTTCACTCAGGATGGGTGTGCCTTTGACGTTTTTTAAACAGTGGGTGGTCTGATGATGTCATCACAAAGGTTTTTTTATACTGCTCAGTTTCTGTTTGTAGCAGATTTGATGATCCTTGCTTGCTGTCCTGACGAAGGGAGCTGTGACTCCTGAAACGCGTAGACATGTGCATGCCAATAAAAGAAGCATAAATCTCCATCGAATCCTCTGAGTCCTTGGCGCGGATTTACAACCCTTTTCCTGTTCATTCTCAGTTGTCCCAGTGTTGACGTGTTATCTTATGTTTCTTGTTCAAAGGTGGTCGTTTTTCAGCCTTCCTTACCTTGGCCATGTCCCTGAAAATGGCACACCTTGTTCTTTTTGATACTCCAGTAACTTTGCAGCTCTGAAATATAGCCAAACTGGTGGCAAATGGCATCTTGGCAGCTTCACGCTTGATTTTTCTCAATTCATGGGCAGTTATTTTGCACCTTTTTTGCCCAACACGCCTCTTGCGACCCTGTTGGCTATTTTGCTATGAAACGCTTGATTGTTCGGTGCTAACGCTTCAAAAGTTTGGCAGTTTTAAGACTGCTGCATCCCTCTGCAAGACATCTCACAATTTTGGACTTTTCAGAGCCCGTCAAATCTCTCTTCTGACCCATTTTGCCAAAGGAAAGGAAGTTGCCTAATAATTAAGCACACCTTATATAGGGTGTTGATGTCATTATGTCACACCCCTCCTCATTACAGAGATAAACATCACCTGATTTACTTAATTGGTAGTTGGCTCTCAAGCCTATACAGCTTGGAGTAGGACAACATGCATAAAAAGTATCATGTGATCAAAATACTCATTTGCCTAATAAGTCTGCACACGGTGTAGTTGCCTAGAAAATTTACAGTAGGCCATGCACTACTAACTTGCAATACCTATAAATTTGTTTGCATAATTTTGAGAAGGCAATTAAAATTGGAAAGAAAACCTTTTAGATACTTCCCCAGCAACCTTTTCAGGCCAGGTAGTGCTAACTAACAATACCTATAAATGTGTTTGCATAATTTTGAGCAGGAAATTAAATTTGCCAAGAACCACTTTTTAGATATTTCCCTAGCAACTTTTTAGCCCAGGCACTGCTAACTAGCAATACCAAAAAATGTGTTTGCATAATTTTGAAGAGACAATTAAAATTGGCATGAACTGAGATACTTAGATACTGAGATAGTGTTCCACAACTCTGAAGCAGTGTCACTGCATTCTCGGATGCATATTAATTTTAGCAGTGCGTAATTGCATTATGTTACCCACAGGATGTGGCTTGGCATTTAAATTTTAAAACTCAACAAATGCATGAGCAACAGCTGTAGGCCTCTTCCTCCCAGACCACTGGCACTACAGACAAACGGAGACTTGGAGACCCTACTTGGAGTCTCCAAATTTCCAAAAATTAAGGTAAGCCAACAGGAAAAGTGGCAACAATTGGCACACAATATAAATAGGCCAACTAAGCAACATGACTTCATGGGACCAGACCTGAAACAAACATTTCTACCAATAGCACACAGCAAGATGACAGACAGGTGTAAGTCTCTTGCTCCCAGACCACTGAAACTGCAGTCAAAAGACAATGTTGAAACCCAACTTGGAGTGTTGAGAATTAAAAACATTTCAGACAGACAGCAGGACAGTGAAATCAATTGGCCCGCTACATTTTACCATAATGTTTTTACAAAGCAGGGACCTATGGTCCATGCAACACACAGGATGTGGCGTGGCATTTAAATGTTAAAAATCAAGAGATGCATGACAGAAAGGCATAGGCCTCTTGCTCACAGAAGACTGGCACTACATCATCGTCTAGTCTGGGGCTGGGTGACAAAGTCATTGGACATCCATGACTTGTTCATCTTTATGAACGTTAGGCAGTCTACATTTTCTGGGGACAGCAGTATGTGCTTATCCATCAATACACTGCCAGCAGCACTGAAGACATGTTCTGAGAGAATGCCGTCTGCCAGGCAGGCCAAAACTTCCAAGGTGTGACTGGAGAGCTCTGGCCACTCTTACGTTTATGAAGACCAGAATGCAAAAGGATCCAAATCCCCCCTTATGGTATCGATAAGGAGCTATAGATACTCCTGCACTATCCTCTCCAGTAATTCAGTTTGTGTCAGACTTCTCATCTATTCTGCTTGTGCATGCGATGGTGTTAAAAATGTGTCCCAAAAATCACAGAAATTGCTTTTGTCACTTGAACTGCTGCTGCTGCTATTATTTTTGCGTTGATGACACAATGCTCCCATGGTTTGACTTCTACAACTGTGATGCACGCTGTGTGCCTCACTGCTGTCTTGTGGAAAACTACTGATAAGATGGTCTACAAGCTTGTTTCGATACTCCAGCATCCACGCGTCACTTTTCAGGGGTGGAAGCATCTTGCTAAATTGACTCTTGTACTGTGGATCTGACAGAGCAGCAACTATTTCTACTACTAACAATACAGATGTCATGTTGCAAATAGTATAGTATGAAGGTGCTTTTGTGTCGGCCACTTCCATGCGGTCCAAGTCCATGTTGTATTGGTGGCGAGGTGATGATCAAGCTTGTTTCCTCCGTCCTTTCCCACCAACCATTGACAATAGAGACGGTATCAATATCTTCGTCGTCTCCGGAGTTTTCTGCACCCATCAACTCTTCCTCCTCGATTTGTTCCTCGGCTACTGCACCTTCAGTACCAGTTTGTCTGTTACCATGACCCCACCTCTATCGATTGAAAACATCCTCCCATGACACCCGCCAGGGCGACGACTGTCAGGACCTTACAGCAATTGGTTTCCCTTCCTCATCCTCCTCTGCTTCCTTCTTTTCCTCTGGGATTCCCACCTCCTCCTGCAGACTATTCAAAGTGTGCTTCAAAGTGTACTTCAGATCGCTTCTCGGCCTTTTGGCTAACATCAAGTGTAGTTTGGGAGGGCACTGCCTTCGTCGGTGCTGGAAGGTGCCTGGGTTTGTACTACTGCTGGCCTTGGGGGAGTGTGCATCGTAGGATGTCATAGCCCTCTTGTGCCGGACGGTTTTCTGGGCAACGAGAGGCGGTCACTTTTTTATTTTCAAGCTCATCCTTCAAAAAAAAACCAAAAAAAACCCCCAAAGTGTGCTTCAACATGTAGATGAGTTGAATAGTGATGCTGATGATGTCATTGTCAGCGCAAACCATCTCTGTAGCCATTTCAAAACTGCAGGAGGGTGCAGAGGTCCTTTATATGTGCCCATTGCACAATCGTGATTTGCCCAACATCCATACTGCGTTATGAGCTGATCGCTCTCAATTGCCGACTGCCGGGCGCTCAGCTGAGCGCTCTCACATGCCGGCGGCCGGGCGCTCAGCTGAGCGCTCTCACATGAAAGAGGCCGGGGACGCTCCGCTGAGAGCTCTCACATGCCGGCGGCCGGGCGCTCAGCTGAACGTTCGGCCACCGAGAAACAAAATAAAGTTTTTGTGATTTAAAATAAATAAATAAATAAATAAATAAATAAAAAAAATTAACATGCGCAGTGAAAAATAAAGGTTTCCGCCGCTCAAAAAAAAGTTACATGCTGCGTTCCTTCCGCCCGACTCAGCGTCAAAATAACGACGCTGCGTCGTTTAGTGGATGCAACGCTGACACTTGCGTTACAGTGTGTCGTCCATACAAGTCTATGGAGAATAGCACAGTGCGTTAACGGACTGCGCTATTCTCCATAGTGACGGACTGCGCTGAACGCAAGTGTGAAAGTACCCTTAAAAAAACGGATCCGGCGGCCGTATCTGTTTTTTTACCGCATCGCGCCGGATCCGGCGTCCACAGGCTTCCATTGTAAATTACGCCGTATCGCGCTGGATCTGGCGCAATACGTTTTTTTTTCTGAGACAAAAAACGTTCAATGAGACGTTCCATCCGGCTGCCGCATTGAGTAATTACGCCGAATCTGTCAAAAACGAATGCAACCTAAGGCCATCAGGCACAATCCGGCGCTAATACAACTCAATGGGGATAAAACGGATCCGGCACCGGATCCGTTTTATCCGTTTTTTTCCGGATTGTGCCTGATGGAAAAAAACTGATGTGTGAACGTAGCCTAAACACTCTTACATATAGCTATTGGATTTTTCAAGTCAGTATTCACACAGCAGTTTCTGCTATTTCATGTATTCCCCTTACATAGTCACTGGTGTGCATACCTTATCTCCCCATAGTGATGTTTTTTTAGGTTTTTTGCACCCAGTTCAGACTTAGAATGGTGTTCCAAACGTTATTCCTTATTTGTTAGTAGTTTTTCGTTTGTGAATCCTCCCCAACCACACCTATTGCCAATCCATATCATACGCATAAATAGCCTGGGTCTCAGCTTCCCATACACGGTAACTTTTTTAACTGCATGAGAGGACACACACAAGCTAGGGACCCCAACGTAGAGAAATACTTTGGCGTAGTGTTGGGGCTCTATTGCATTGATCAATTCAGTAGCTAAATTTCTCTTGATTCATATGTTCATGGCAGTAATGCAGATTCCATTTTTTCACATTTTCACTCTTACATATAGCTATTGGATTTTTCATGTCAGTATTCACACAGCAGTTTCTGCTATTTCATGTATTCCCCTTACATAGTCACTGGTGTGCATACCTTATCTCCCCATAGTGAACGTAGCCTAAAGGCCGCTTTACACGCTGCGACATCGCTCAAGCGATCTCGTTGGGGTCACGGAATTTGTGACGAACATCTGGCCGCTTTAGCAATGTCGTTGCGTGTAACACCTATGAGCGATTTTGATTCATCGCAAAACCGTTCAAAATCGCTCATCGGTGACATGCCCCCCTATTCTCGATTATCGCTGCTGCAGCTAGCTATGTAGTTCCTCGTTGCTGCGACAGCACACATCGCTGTGTGTGACACCGCATGAACGAGGAATCTCACCTTACCTGCGTCCTCCCGCAATGAGGAAGGAAGGAGGTGGGCAGGATGTTACATCCCGCTCATCTCCGCCCCTCCGCTTCTATTAGGCGGCGGTTCAGTGACGCTGCTGTGACGTCGCTGTGACTCTGAACGAACCGCCCCCTTAGAAAGGAGGCGGTTCGCCGGTCACAGCGACGTCGCTAGGCAGGTAAGTAGTGTGACGGGTCTGTGCGATGTTTTGCGCCACGGGTAGCGATTTGCCCGTGTCGCACAACCGAATGGGGCGGGTAAGCACGCTAGCGATATCGGTCACGATATCGCAGCATGTAAAGCGGCCTTAAGGCCTCATGCACACGCTGAGAATTTGAGTTTTTTACTTCAGTATTTGTTAAACTGTTCACACAGGGGTTTTTTGCTCATTTATTTTTCTTTTTTTTTTTTGGCAATAGTCTTGTTTACAGATTAAAGTTGGACTGTTCAATACTATGCCTTAGGCCCCCTTCACACGTCCGTGAAAAACACGCACATGTGTTAAGGGCCGTTTTTCGGGTCCGGGTCCCGTTTTTGTGTCCGTTTCTATGGTCCTTGTGGCATCTGTGTGAATTGCGTATGCTAGCTGTGTTTGGGTGTAGAACGTCTGTGTGTGCGTGTGGAATTAACGTGTATGTGTACGTGGAATGTCCGTGTGTGATGCACAATGTCGTTTATAAATGTCGGCTGACAGCCGACAGAGTTGCGCGATGAGAATGAACTCGGGTGAACTTCACCCGACTTCATCCTCATACCGCGGCTCTGTCTGTGTCGAGTACTAATTAGCGGTCACCTGTGAAGGATTCACCGGTGACCGCTAATCCCCCAAGTGACTGAAGTTTCCCCCCCTCTCTCATACTCACCGATCCCCGATCAGCGGCGCAGCGCTGAAAGGCATTCACACTGCTGCGGTGGCTTTTACTATTTTGAAAAAGCCGGCCGCTCATTAAACAATCTCGTATTCCCTGCTTTCCCCACCCACCGGCGCCTATGATTGGTTGCAGTGAGACACGCCCCCACGCTGAGTGACAGGTGTCTCACTGCACCCAAACACAGCAGCCGGTGGGCGTGTCTATACTGTGCAGTAAAATAAATAAATAAATAATTAAAAAAAACGGCATGCGGTCCCCCCCAATTTTAATGCCAGCCAGATAAAGCCATACGGCTGAAGGCTGGTATTCTCAGGATGGGGAGCTCCACGTTATGGGGAGCCCCCCACCCTAACAATATCAGTCAGCAGCCGCCCAGAATTGCCGCATACATTAGATGCGACAGTTCTGGGACTGTACCCGGCTCTTCCCGATTTGCCCTGGTGCTTTGGCAAATCGGCGTAATAAGGAGTTAATGGCAGCCCATAGCTGCCACTAAATCCTAGATTAATCATGTCAGGCGTCTCCCCGAGATTCCTTTCATGATTAATCTGTAAGTTACAGTAAATAAACACACACACACCAGAAAAAATCCTTTATTAGAAATAAAAAACACAAACATATACCCTAGTTCAACAATTTAATCAGCCCGAAAAAGCCCTCCATGTCCAGCGTAATCCAGGATGGTGCAGCGTCGGTTCCAGCTCTGGTGCATGGAGGTGACAGGAGCTGCAGAAGACACCACCGCTTCTGACAGCTCCACGCGGCAAATGAAGAGTGCCGCGCGATCAGCTGAGCTCTCACTGAGGTTACCCGCTGTCAACGCTGGATCCAGGGACAGCGGGTAACCTCAGTGACAGCTCAGCTGATCGCGCGGCTGTCTTCAGTTGCTGCGTGGAGGTGTCAGGAGCGGCGGTGTCTTCTGCTGCTCCTGTCACCTTCATGCAGCAGAGCTGGAAGCGATGCTGGACCATCCTGGATGACGCCGGACATGGAGGGCTTTTTCGGGCTTATTAAATTGTTGAACCAGGGTATATGTTTGTGTTTTTTATTTCTAATAAAGGATTTTTTCTGGTGTGTGTGTGTTTATTTACTGTAATTTACAGATTAATCATGAAAGGAATCTCGGGGAGACGCCTGACATGACTAATCTAGGATTTAGTGGCAGCTATGGGCTGCCATTAACTCCTTATGACCCCGATTTGCCAAAGCACCAGGGCAAATCGGAAAGAGCCAGGTACAGTCCCAGAACTGTCGCATCTAATGTATGCGGCAATTCTGGGCGGCTGCTGACTGATATTGTTAGGGTGGGGGGCTCACCATAACGTGGAGCTCCCCATCCTGAGAATACCAGCCTTCAGCCGTATGGCTTTATCTGGCTGGCATTAAAATTGGGGGGGACCGCACGCCGGTTTTTTTAATTATTTATTTTACTGCACAGTATAGACACGCCCACCGGCTGCTGTGATTGGGTGCAGTGAGACACCTGTCACTCAGCGTGGGGGCGTGTCTCACTGCAACCAATCATAGGCGCCGGTGGGTGGGGAAAGCAGGGAATACGAGATTGTTTAATGAGCGGCCGGCTTTTTCAAAATAGTAAAAGCCGCCGCAGCAGTGTGAATGCCATGCAGCGCCGCGCCGGTGATCGGGGAACGGTAAGTATGAGAGAGGGAGGGGAAACTGACCGACAGACTGTGAGAGAGGGACAGACGGACAGAGAGACCGACCGACGGACTCAGGGAGATTGACCGACATACACAGAAATAGAAAGAATGGCCGACATCACTAGAAATAAAAACACCAAACGGACACGGGCTATAGGTAGATGCATACGTGTTTACTATCATGTGTGTACATATCCATAGACTTTCATTGTGTCCACGTGTGCGTGCTTCATGCAGATAACGGACATGCATCCGTGCAAAACGCAAACACATACGGATCACAGACACGCACACAAGGACATAATGAAATAACGCACGTGTGACCACAATCATAGATTAACATTGGTGCATGTTTGTCCGTGTCTCCGGTATATACGGAAACGGAACAAACACGCACGTGTTTCACGGACGTGTGAAGGGGGCCTTAGTAGGGGTTTTTTTATGCTGAAGAATTAATTTATTAGGTTAGTGGATATTTTTAAGGTTATAGTTTTGGCAACTATTTTTCAGAAATGATCTGTTTCAGGTGTATGATGACTGACCGGTCACATGACCCGTGTGTATGGATAGGAGGGCTTACAGATCCTGAACAGCCCGGGGTCCTGGTTACCCTTAATCCGCCCCTGGGTGCAAACACTATCAAGCACATGCAGCTAAGGATAGTGGGCATGAAATTTCTGTACAGCCAGGATCAGAATGTGAGCCATGCTAGACAAATGTGTGATGTTACCCAGGTGCAGGGCCACTAATAGATTTGCACCATTGTTGCACACAGCTTTTCATGGCTCCAGGTTCAGTGGAGAGACAGCCATTGATTAAACTCGGCCCGGATAGTGATCATAAGCTCTGCAGCTCTGTGACTGCGTGCTTCAATGAATAATTATTTCAGCACTGCCTGATTGCATTGAGCCCTGGTTGAACTGTATGAAGGTGGGCAAGATTTTCTCAGCACTCTTGGAACACGTGTTACATTAAGGGAGTGGTTGAGGGCTCAGGTGGAGGCCCTACAGGATGTGGAGGAAGCAGAAGAGGAAGCAGTAGATCCAGAGGTTTTCTCATAAGCATTGGGGATTTCAAGATTCAGGAAGTAACCCCTTCCCCACCTGCCCTCTCAACCACTCTCAAAACCCTCTCAAAAGTAACCTAGTGCCCAGTAAGCGAGATGTAACGCCCCTGAGCATGCTTGCTCGTCCAGGTGGTGAATTGCCCCCTTGGAGACACAGAGTGTTTCAAGGAACAGGTAATCTTGGCTATGACATGATGGTATAGTGAAGGCACAGCTGTATTAGTGAAGTAATGTTGACTGGGCAACCGGTACTGGGGCACTGCAATGTCCATCAGGTTTCGGAAGCCATCTGTATCCACCAAGCGGAAAGGCAGCATTTCTGTGACCAACAGTTTTGATATGGGGAAGATCAAGCACTTCCCTTTGCCATGAGTGGGAGGAAATGGTATTTTATGTGACCAATACTGTGGGACTGAGGGCTGGCTGCTGTGCTGAGAGAGGGTGGAATAAGGTGTACACGACCATTGGGTAGACTGTGAGAAAGCTGTAGGGGGAGATGTATTGCTGGATTAAGAAACAAGTGGTGTGCTCGGTGTCTCAGGGATCAAAAACACAAGATATGATCACTTCTGTAACACCTAACGGGCTCTAACTCACCCCGACTGTAGCGAGTAAACAAAAGGAGGTTCTGGGATAAAAGACCTATGTTAGAATAGTTTCAACGGTGATGCAGGAGGAGTAAGAAGCAGCAGACATCCTTCATTTGGTGGCCGGTGGTTGGGTAGGCAAGGTAGTCTGCATTTTAGTGCAGTGAGATTCCCACAGTAATGCGTGATGATTACAGATGTGTCTGTCCATGCATGTAGTAGTCAAATTATTTGAATTTGTGCCTCTACTGAGTCATGATTGACAAAGTTAGCAGATAACGAAAGTTGGGTCATCTTTTGCGGCCTCAAAAAAGGCCGAGGCTAAGCAACCCTTCCTGTGAATTGCAGACCCGCAACTACTGCCTGCCACAGCCAGAGTTGTGGCTGAGGATGCAGTGCTCCTCATGGTTGGATCACTACGTGTTTGTGCGGTAACGTAACATCCTGCATTGAATAGCATGTTAGTATGCCCCTGTAGGTGTGCTACCATGCTAAAAGGGTGGACTAGTCGGGCGATATAACACTTTTGGGACTAGGCCCCGCGCTCATTAGCATGAGATAAAAGTTAGGCAGGGATTAGAAATATGCACCCAGAACTGTTCCTGGTTCTGGGTGCATATTGCACCTAACAGGTTCCATTTAAGGAATAATAACATGGGACTTGGAGGTGTTCTAAGACTTTCAGAGACTTCTTCTGTGTCTCCCATCTATGTTGTTTCTGGGACAACAGTGGAGTATCCCAATCTGTGTTCTTAGTAGTGAGCTGTCTCAGCAGTATTTTTCCTTGAATGCTAACAGGCAATTTTAACCCAAGAGAATCATAAATGCTGTTCACGACAGATACGACTTCTCATTTCCCAAACAAATTTGAATGTGACCATGTCCTGTTTAATGTCCCACAGCAGTGAAAAGCTACGTTTCATAGCAGAAACATCAGAACTCAGATCAAGGTCCTTTAAGCTCGTTGCATGGTTCTCAGATGGAAATCCTTTCATTACCCCCAGGTAATGATGGGCAAACCTGAACTGTAAAGTGCAGGGTCCGTTCCAGATACCTAGTGTCCGTGCACGGACCCCAAACAAAAGGAAGGTCTTCTAAAGGAAGTCCATTTTACTGTTTGAGAGTGGTCACCTGGATAATGATATAATTTAAAAAAAAGTAAAAAGAAAGAAAATAAGGAACAAAGCAAAGCCTTTATACTTACCGACTTTCACGCAGCTGAAACACTACTTCCGGGTCCTCTCATTAGCTCTCTTACATATTCACTGCTTCCCCCACCCATCGTCAGTCCCGTATCTGTCATTGTTTGCAGTCAGATCGCACCCTTATCCTGTGTGACAGAGTTTGTGATTGGTGGAATCACGCGCACTGTCTGCATCCCTACAGTGGTGTACAAATAAATAAACGAATAAATATAAAATATGGGCATTAGTATCCCCCCAGATTATGATACCTAGCACAGATAAAGCATACGACTATAGGCTACAGCCCCAAGCCATGTTTTTATCTTGACTGTGTATTAAAATAAGAAGGACCGCCAATTTCAATACCAAACCATAATAAAACCGACAGCTGGGGGCTGGTATTCTCAGGCTGGGGTGGCCCATGATTATTGAGAAAAACATAATAGCCTGCAGCCGCCCAGTATTGTGGCATCCATTATATGCAACAATCCCAGAACTTTATCCTGCATATCCAGATTGTCCTGGTGCAGTGGCAATCGGAGTAGTAAGGGGTTAATGACATCTCCCAGCTGCCACTAAGACCTAGATTAGTAATGATTGGGGTCTATGAGACCCACCCATTAGTATTCCTGTAAGTGAATATAAATAAACACAAATACCAAAAAAATCCTTTATTTGAAATAAAATGTAAAGAAACCCAGCCTCTTTCTCCAATTTATCAACCCAACAAATACACAGGTCCGACATAATCCACTCAAGGTCCCATAATGATCCCGGCTCTGGAAAATATTGAAGTCTTAACCTGCGGGCACATTAGAGAGCATGACCACCCAGATTTGAGCTGTGACATCACTGAGTTTACTTACGGTCACATGTGGGTTACCGTGGGAACCTCCAGCTGTAACTGCAGATAAACTAAGTGATGTCAGCGCGTTTTCAATACATATTTTCACTGCTTGATGGATCTAGAAATGCGAGATGACATCTCTGATGTGTGTGAGATTCTTGCCTCTGTCATAGACTTAATATCATGTACTGTACGGTCTCTTACAGAATTAAGTTGCTGGAAACTTTGCAGTTCATCTAGAGAATCCTGTGTATTACGTTTTTCCAGAATAGTAATATATTTTTCACTTGTCTCTTTATGGAATTCATAAACTGCACACAGTTGTCTTGGGGCTTCTTCTAGTGGTGGTATGAGAAAGCCATGGAACCCATAGGGTGTAGGGGCGACATGACAGCCCGGAGGGTAGGGAGTTGATGGGGTTAAACAGTGTTGGTTCGTTTAGGAATGAGGAAAAGAAGGTGATTGGTTAGGGGGTGGAGTGTGGTGGAAGGAAAGGAGGGAGCTTTATGGTGTATATAATAGGAGGTGGGAGTCAATTACCTCCTTTTGCACTTCCTGGATGACAGCTTGGACGGGCTGGGGAACCTCCATCATGACATCCAGCCGGATGGATCCGAACATCGCAGATCTGCAGCTTGGACGGGCTGGGGAACCTCCATCATGATGTCCTGAGGAATCCTCGGATCTGGTCAGCATGGCGGTGCAGGGCGCCCAGGCAGTGCAGTCCCACACCCAGGCTACCTGGGTGTCTCCTCGGCACCTTTTACCCCCCCCCCCCCCTCTTTGCTGCAGTGCTGGCAGTTTCAGGACTCGCCGGGGTCTTTTGGGGAAGGTGGGGGTGAGGAGGACAACGTGAGAGCCCCCACGGGAGTGGGGACCCTCCGCAGCTGGGCGGGCGGCGGTAGCTTGCTGCGCCCGCTCTGGCTGTCGGGAGGAATCTCCTGCAGGGCCGCGACGGCCGAAAAGGGGGTGTGTCCAGCCCGGGGGCCTACTTCCGGTGTGAGGCCTCAGCCTGGATTTTTGAGCGATGCGGCCGATGGACAACACCCCCCCCCCCCCTCCCTCCGCGGGGGGGCCGGAGGACGGCTGCCTGCAGGGTCACCTCACCTGTGTGGCTGGATTATCGGGACCAGAGGACTGGGCGCAGCAGGCGGCGGCGAGGAGGAGACAGGAGGCGCCTGCAGGGTCACCTCACCTGTGTGGCTGGATTATCGGGACCGGAGGACTGGGCGCAGTAGGCGGCGGCGAGGAGGAGACAGGAGGCGCCTGCAGGGTCACCTCACCTGTGTGGCTGGATCATCTGGACCAGAGGACTGGGCGCAGCAGGTGGCGACGAGGAGGAGACAGGAGGCCTGCTGTCTATCCTGGAGCAGGCATTGGGACAAGGGTGCAGCTCTCATCAGAAGCGGCTTCCCCCAGGAGGGCAGCGCCCAGCATTGTGGAGGTGACAATCGGCCCAAACAGGGCATGTGGACACGGTGCTCCTGGCGTCAGGGGGTGAACCCGGCATTAGGTGCCTGCAGCTTGAGGGACTGTCCCGGGATCAGCGACAGACGACTGGCGAAAAGGACGGTGACGGCTGATCTGAGGGCGTCCTCTGGAGGCAGCCTGGCGCGGTAATCAATTTAAGTTTCAGCCTTTTTGTAGTGGTGGAGTGACAGTCGCTGTAGTGGAGTAGTGTCTGGAGATATGGGTAGCAGCTAGGGGGGTTTGGAGCATGTGGTTAGTTCATAGGTCGGTTGGTGCCGTGGTCCCCGGGGGGTGTGGGTTCATGTTCTGGAGGCCAGGGGCAGAGTTACGGACGGGGTGGTCTCATGGCAGCGGGGCCGTGAGGGTGCAGGTGGCGTCAGGTCTGGTGGTTACAGTTGCAGGTTGGGGATGGCGAGGTTCGGCGTTTACCGCAGTTTAGGTCTTGTGAGACTTGGTTAAGGGGGCTGATGATTGCGGCACATGTGAGCGGGTGAGACGGCGCAGTTATTGAAGGTTTGCTGGGGTGTTTCATTATTAATCTTCTGATGCATGGTGGTTCTTATTGGATGAATTATGGTGGGTCAGGTAAAGGGGCGGGGGGTCCCGTGGTACGGTGTGTGCGAGGAGTTTTCAGGGTTTTTTTGTGAGTGATGTGTAGGTGCGGGGCCCCGGTATAGCGCGAGGGTTGCTGTGGATAAGTGAATAAAGGAGAGCGGAAATGTAGGAGAAGGTGAAGTGTTGGTTGCTGTAATGGGTTTATAGGTTTGCAACCGCATCAATGGTAACATGGGGTTAATTTGTGGCTAGTCAGCATGTTATCCCATTGTGGAAGTTGGTGCTGGGAGGAATGTTGAGTACAGTGTGACTGAATTGGTGTTAATGTAGGTGCTGGACAGCTTTGGGCTGCTGAGGGTGAACTCGGTTAATCAGCAATGGTGGGCTGCGGACGGAATAATGGAGTTCTTCGGACAGCCGTGATTACGGGTGGGGACTATGCGAGTTATGGTTTGGACTAGAGGATTGGGTACTTGTGGTGCATAGAGTGTAAGTCGGATAGCTTGGGGCCATCTGGTATTATTGGGTGTTTTGCATAGGTGGACTCCTGGCATCTGTGGGCTGGTGGAGTCTATTTTATATTCATATACAATTTAAAAAAAAAAAAGGAATTCTTGGCCCGGTGGTAGGTATGGGCATCTGGGTAAGGGTTTGCTTAGGGAGTCGCGGTGCTCCGGTCTCACGGCACGAAGGTATTTGGTTTGAAGGTGCAGTTGTGCGTTACGGGAAAATAGTGGTACGCCCCTCGGTGGTCGGCTTTGAGCGGATACTATGGTGTGGCCAAGGTTTTAATTTATCTTGTGGTGTAATATGAGAGCTCAAAGGGGGTTGCGTGTCACAAGGTTTTTCCTTGAGATCGAAAGGCCCGGACATGGTGTTTGGTAAAGTTGTGTCTCCTGATGCCCATAGTTGCATATGGAGTCAATCGGGCCAGTGGTGTGGCTGCAATTTTCCGGTGGGCATTGTAGTACAGGGAGCTTGTCGTGGTCCGGTTTGCGGAGGCATGGTTGGAGGTGTTGTTGGGGACCTTGGGATCGAAGGTAATGCTTCAATATCTTCGCCTCAGTAAGGGGTACAGGGCGATGATTGCGGTTGTTTTGTTTTTTGAGGCCGTATTAGTTTTGGGGTAGAGCGTAGTTCCGTTAGGCCGTGTGGGCCTCGTTGAAATTAAGTGGGCCTGATTTCGGATGAAGAAGGTCCATTAGTGTGGTAGTTGAGTATGTGGGAAGATTTTGGGATTTTCTGGGGAAGACAGCTCGAGCCTCTGTTGTCAGAGGGTGTGATGTCGGAATAAATTGGTCAGGGGAGACCGGTAGTGATATTTGGCTCTGGGAAAGCTGCAAGGTCAGCTGTAGGGGAAATTTCAAGGCTATGGATTGCAGTCGTTTTACAGTGGGGTTTCACTTTAGCGGTTTCCTGGGAGAACTAGGTTTGGGGTGCGAAGTGACCCAGTAGCATAAGCAGTGTGAGTGTCATCCTGTTGTTGTATTTCAACCCCAGTGGTGGTTTAATTCAGCTGGAGACAGGAGGAGGACTGACTGTACAGGGTGACTGTACAGTGGTTCTTTGGTCGGTACTGGGGAGGACGATGGTACAGTCGGTACTGCATTTAATTGGTTATAATAAGGCCAGCGCGGCATGGTGTGGATTCCGGTATAGTTTGGGAGCTTGTGGCATGGTGGGCCTGAGTGGCCGTCAGAGGGACCCGGTGGCTCCTGCCACTAAGGATCAGGGGAGTGCGGTGCAGTAAGGTGGACTGGGTACGCTGGCTGGTGCATATATTGGATGCTCAGAGTTTAAGTGATGGATGGAAAGGTTTTAATGGTTGGTTTGGCTTGCAAGTTGGGGGAGCAAGCGTTGGGTGTGTGGGGGTCCAGACCACGCAAGGTGTCACGTGGCCTGTTCTGTGGCGGGGGTAGGTCTGGTCCAAAGGCGGTTTAACGGATAATGTTGTTTGATTGGAGAGTCACTTGTAGGATATAGTGGCTCCGGTTACAAGGATCTTGCAGGCATGGGTCCTGCAAGGTGGGGGGTATTGATCCGTAGGTGATTCATACCTCATCTCCGGCCCGGTGTGTGTTGCGGCCAGGGATCATGTTTTGGTGGTGGAAGGTGGTTTCTGGACCGGGCCTACTCAGGGTTACATATTGTATTACGTACTGTATTATTATTATTATGGTATTACCTATTGTTAAATGTTGGGGACGCCCGTTGGACGGCGCCCCCTTGTGTTAGTGTGTAAACAATAGGCAATAAAGGGCTGCTGTGGCCATATTTTACCAAGTCGCAAGCAGTGTTCGTGTATTATTGATACCGGGTAAGGGTAATTTGGGAATAATATAGGAATCAACGACCGGAAAATCCCTCCTGGAAATGTCAAGAAAGCCATGGAACCCATAGGGTGTAGGGGCGACATGACAGCCCGGAGGGTAGGGAGTTGATGGGGTTAAACAGTGTTGGTTCGTTTAGGAATGAGGAAAAGAAGGTGATTGGTTAGGGGGTGGAGTGTGGTGGAAGGAAAGGAGGGAGCTTTATGGTGTATATAATAGGAGGTGGGAGTCAATTACCTCCTTTTGCACTTCCTGGATGACAGCTTCCCACCCACCCTCCCTTCTATTGTGTATTGTTATTATTGGTGTGTTTATATGCATGGATAATTATTCAATTTTAAGAGCCATTACAACAAAAAAAAAAAAAAAAAATGAGAAAAGAAAGGATTGGAGAAAGTGTCGTTTATAAGATAAAAAAAAAAAAAAAAAACGAAAGAAAAGAGATTTCTTTGTGGATTGTGATGTATATTGTCATTTGGGATTCTTGTAAGTGGGTGAATAAGATGGGGGTAATGTGGGAATATATGTATATGTATATGATGTGTATGATGTATATGTGTATGATCAGCATAAATAAGGGGGATTATGTCCTTTGTCACAGCAGCGGGGGTAGGTCTGGTCCAGAGGAGCTCTAATTGTTACTGGTGTTTGGATGGAGAGCCACTGGGGAAGGTACAGTGGCTCCGGTTACTGGTGACCTGCAGGTACAAGGTTGTCTGCAGGGAGCAGGTATTGCTCCGTTGGTGATCAATGCGTTATATGCCTTATATATGGGTCAGGGTTGTTGCCAAGGATTATATATTAAGGAGTTGATGGTTGCCAGGGAGTCACAGGTGGCTATAGTGCCCCGGGTGATAGTTAATTGAAAGTACGGGTGTTTTTGGTTTGGGTAAGGGTATTACTCCTTTGGTGACTTGTACCTCATTTAAATATGGGACCATTGTTATGGTCAGTAATCCATTTTGGTGAAATGGTAATCGCAGGAGGAGTCACTGGTTGGGGTCATGGTTCTGGATCCAAGTGCAGTGCAAGCACGTGGTTCTGCAAGGCATAGGGGTTTTGATCCGTAGGTGATTAATACCTCTTATCTCTGGGCTAGTTGCAGCCGGGGATGTTGTTGGATTAAAGTCGCTAACGGGCTTTAAGGTTTTTGAGGTCACAGTTACTGTCATGCACATGGGGGATTAATCCGTAGGTGATTGATGCCTCATATCTCTGGGCTGGAGGTTGCAGCCGGGGATAATATTGAGTTGGAGGTAAAGAGGAATGTAAGGTTTTGAGACACGGTTGATACTTGATGCTTCTTGGGGGGGTTTTAATCCGTAGGTGATTAATGCCCCCATCTCTGGGTCGGTGTGTTGCGGCCAGGGATCGTGTTTCTGACGGTTGTGTGATTGAAGGGTCACTTGTAGGATATAGTGGCTTTGGTTACAGGGATCTTGCAGGCATGGGGTCCTGCAAGGTTGGGGTATTGATCCATAGGTGATTAATGCCTCGTATTTCTGGGTCGGTGTGTTGCGGCCAGGGATCGTGTTTTCTGACGGTTTGTGTGATTGAAGAGTCACTTGCGGAATACAGTGGCTTTGGTTACAGGGATCTTGCAGGCATGGGGTCCTGCAAGGTTGGGGTATTGATCCGTAGGTGATTAATGCCTCGTATCTCTGGGTCGGTGTGTTGCGGCCAGGGATTGTGTTCTGGTGGTGGAGTATGGCTTCTGGACCGGACTTATGGCGGGGGTAGGTCTGGTCCAAAGGCGGTTTAACGGATAATGTTGTTTGATTGGAGAGTCACTTGTAGGATATAGTGGCTCCGGTTACAAGGATCTTGCAGGCATGGGTCCTGCAAGGTGGGGGTTATTGATCCGTAGGTGAGTCATACCTCATCTCCGGCCCGGTGTGTGTTGCGGCCAGGGATCATGATTTGGTGGTGGAAGGTGGTTTCTGGACCGGGCCTACCCAGGGTTACGTATTGTATTACGTACTGTATTATTATTATTATGGTATTACCTATTGTTAAATGTTGGGGACGCCCGTTGGACGGCGCCCCCTTGTGTTAGTGTGTAAACAATAGGCAATAAAGGGCTGCTGTGGCCATATTTTACCAAGTCGCAAGCAGTGTCCGTGTATTATTGATACCGGGTAAGGGTAATTTGGGAATAATATAGGAATCAACGACCGGAAAATCCCTCCTGGAAATGTCATGAGAAGCAGGCTGAGAGATGGGGGTGATGTGACTCAGTACTTTTTGCCATAAGTTTGATACATTAAGGGAAAGTTCACGTTTTACAGTCTCTAAATTTACTTTAACTTTCCATGTTGGATTGGTAGAGAATTTATCCCTTTCACTGGACTGTGGATCAAGATCTAAACTTTGTTCATCTGATTGTGGGTCTTGAAAAAAATGTGCAAGTGTAACGTGGTGAAAGGCGGTAGTCATGGGTGAGGTTGCCATCTTTTTCGCCCCAGCACGTCACATGAAGTTGAGTGTCTTGAACTTGTACTACGGAAGCAGTGGGACCTTGCAGGCCACATAATGTCATTGGCTTTGGCTGGCCAGCACCAGATGTTGCAGAGTCCAATGAGAGAGACCACAGTCCAAAGATAAACATATTTTTACTGAAGAATAACTTCTGAGGAACTATATATAGCAGATAGTAGGCATTAATTGTGAATGTTTCCGCTATACCATGGTACATTATCCCACACTTCTTTCTCTGTCTTCCTAAAGTCACTCTCACTTTTCATTTCCTTCAGCTCTTCTGTTTCAACAACGCTCAGCACACTATCTCGGGAGTCTCTTCATCCCCAATAACAACACTACAATCCAGCAAGCAAGAGACCCATAATTCTACCCGCATTTACTCCTCTTACTTTCTTTAGAAGGGTTTTTCTTTGACAATATGGCTACTACTGAGCTCCTTGCTCTATTGATGCCTCTGGACCACGACACTGGGTAATTTTTTTGCCTTGCTTATCCATCTACACTGTCCCATTAGTCGACTAACAGACACTCAGTATCATACTGCAAGGCTACCTGCCTCGGTCCCCGATACTTCTTACTTTCCTTTCCTTCACTCTGGATCGACTCCAGTCTGAGACTCACTTTTCTCTAGAATCTTACTCGCTCATCATCTCTCTTTCATGCCACAGCACACCCACTGCATGCTGTTCTGCTCCTTTTATAGACATAAAGTCTGCTATTGTTGCAAACTTGTCCCTATCTGCCCTCCTGACAGGAAACCCTACACTATCTCCTCACCTTGCCCCTTCCACTTTGGGCCAGTCCCAACTGCTACCCCATCTCTCCCTATTCACTCCCTGTTGCTGGGTATAACACAGCTTCATCACATGACAGTGCAAAAACATTATGTCATGGGTGTGTCACAGGTGACAGACAGGCCTGTGGTTTCTGTCAATAGAAGGTCACAGCATTTGACTGTCCAAAAATTCTCCTTGACCTTTTATCATTCCTGCTGTTAGTATTCAGTATACTAGGTATCTCTTCTGCTGGGTTTTCATCCTTTTCCCTTTAGGACCCTGGAGAGCTCCTCTTCCCTTCAGCTGCTAATCATCTGTATGTCCCCTTGGGTTTAAATACTCTCATTTTCACTGAACTTGTGCAGGTGATATTCAGTTCCTTCCCAAGCTCTGGATGCAAGCAGGTGGCTTGCCCTCATCTATAGGATTGTTGCTGCTCTTTGCTGAACTTCCTCCTTAGGCATCTGGAGATAAGTTGTTCATGCACTTTCCCCGTGTGTACTCTCTGTCTTTTCTACTGTTTATTAGGGTTAATTAAGAGCTTATCACACTCGTTCCCTACCTAGGGCCCAATCTGAGGGTCATCCTAAGGCCAGGTATCCGGCTTGGCGTATCTGTGCGGAACAAAATGCACAGACAACACCTTCAGGGGGGCACAAAAGCTGCCATAACAGCTCAAAGCACAGCCATTAGCTTCCTAGACTATTAACATTGGAAATATTGAGAGTGATGAACCCTACTGCTACAGGCAGCACACAACATGAAGACCCAACTACGAGTCATCATCCCCATTGTACAAAATTAGGGGTAGACACCACTAAAGTGACATCAATTGCCTTAGAGTACAAGTAGTATAATGGTGCAGCATGGACGCATGGGACAGGGCCTGTGACAAGGCTTAGCCAACTATTTCTAGCTTAAACATTAATCAGTAACAGATGGATGAGTGACAGGTGTATGCCTGGTGCTCTGAGACCCCTGCCACTACAGGTAACACACAACAAGGAGACCCAAGTTGGAATCTCCACTAGAGTTGAGCGAACCTGTTCGATAAAAGTTCGCCAACTTCAAATTCGATACAAACCTTAGCCTGCTTGGTTCGGGCTCGGTAACCCAAGCACTTTCCCCAAAAGTTGGTAATGTTCGGTTTTGTTCAGTCACTGATCGGGTTTTAAAAATAGGATTTTCTAATTACATGTTATGCTATGTTAGGATTGTGGCACTATATGATGAATGGGGGATATGTTTAATGAATGCAGGGGGTGGGGACTTGGGAGAAGCCAGACGCGAGTGATGCCATTTTTTTTTTTTCTTAACTTTATTTGTAGATGTTCCTGCAGCCATTCATGGCACAGCAAACATCCACAAGGATCAGACACAAAGGCTTGTGTCATTGGCTACCTAAGTCACATGTCCGTCGGCATATCAAAAGTGTACATGTGGCGTCTGCGCCATTTTGTGAATGTTAAACATTATGGAAGGTGCTGCTGCCACCGGGCTGCTAGAAATTAGCTTAGCTAGGGGTTAAATGATAGGTAATTGAGATAAAAGAGCGATAGTATAGAATAGGTATGTGCAGTGTAACGAAAGTTGTGTGCTATTAATCAGCATTTAATGATAGAAATAGGGATAGCTACTTGTCAGTGCCTGCTAAAGATTTTCCAGTGAAGGATCTAAATAACTATTGCTACCTAATACAGTCTGCTCCCAATAAGCCAGTCAATCACATTTCTAGGTATTCTTAGTTAGTACTTGTCTGCTGTAAATTTGCTAGTGAACTAGGTAAACAGGTCTTGGCAGTTTTCATGGCCTGGTCAAAATTACACAGTCAATCACATTTGTAGGTATTGTTAGTATTGCCTGCTGACATTTTGCTAGTGAACTAGGTAAAACGATCTTGGCAGTTTTCATCAACTGGTCATAAATAAGCAGTAATTTACATTTATAGATATTGTTAGTTAGTATTGCCTGCTGTCAACTTGCTGGTGAACTAGGTAACAAAATCTTGGCAGTTTTCATGGCCTGGTCACAATAATGCAGTAAATCACACTTCTAGGTGTTATTAGTTTGGATTGCTTGCTGTATATTTGCTAGTGAACTAGGTGAAAGGATCTTGGCAGTTTTCATCGCCTGGTCAAAATTATACAGTAATCACATTTTTAGGTATCGTTAGTACTGCCTTCTGTTAATTTGCTAGTGAACTAGGTAAAAAGTCTTGGCAGTTTTCATCGCCTGGTTAAAATTACGCAGTCAATCACATTTCTAGGCATTGTTAGTAGTGTCTGCTGTAAATGTATTAGTGAACTAGCTAAAAAGGTCTTGGCCCTTTTCAGTGTCTGCTCAAGATTATGCAGTGAAACACATTACTAATTATTGGTATTTTTTAGCGCTTTGACAATATTGGCAACTCAGACAGGAAATAAATAATTAAATCTTTTGTGTCAGGTGTCTAATTCAGGCTGTAAGCTTGCGAAACATCTCTTTGAAAGGGAATGGTACATCAACTATGAGTGGTAAATTTCCGCGATGTTGTGGTGGAAGAGTGAATAGGTGGGGTGTTGTAAGTATACATGTGGGAAGATCTGTTAGTCAAAGCTCTAATGAGCAAACACCGGATCATCCTATCCCAAGAGGAATGAGAAAAACGTCTGATACTCTACAGCCTACTCCACTAGATTTCTTTGGCAGCTTCATATCATTTCAACTTCCAAATGAGGCTAATAAACAGCATGTGCTAAAGTGGATGGCAAACACTGCATCAAGTGGCCTCTCCATCTCTTCCTACAACTCAACATCACAAACAGTTCATTCCTCAGAGATGCCACCCCAATTGCACTTTTTCTCCCCACGTTCAAAGGGTCCAACTGGCAAACTGACTGTGGGAAAGCACACATGGGCTTGTCTGCAGAGCTGTTCACCTATTCATTCCCATGGGCATCAGAGACTCAAGAGGAAGAAAAAATCTGCACCGATGCCCAAAATCTTTGTGAGTTGAATTCTGGCCCGGAGAACTAGGGTCCGAGCAGGATCTCGATCCTCCTCAACTGACATTAAACTTCGGGTGTGGAGTTGATGATGATAAGACTCAAATACCTGAGGCGCATGCGTACTATTATGTGATGTCAGATCAGGAAGAGAATGAGTGGGAAAACATAGAGCTTGATGATGAAATAATAGATTCCACTTAGTGTGAACCCAGAGGTAGGCAGCTGTGTAGCTCATTAGATGAGGAGGAGGAAGTGGAAGCCGAGGAGGTTACCTTGGCAATTCCCATACAAACACATAGTGATGCAACCATGAGAAGCACTGCATTCTCTGCCACAACTCTGGCTGTAGCCAGCAGTAGTCACGAGTCTGCAGTTCGCAGGAAGGGGTTCCTAACCTGGGCCTTTTTTGAGACTGCAAAGGATAACCTGATTTTCATTATCTGTCAATGTTGTACATAATGACTCAGTAGAGGCAAAAAAATCAAATAATTTGACTACTACATGCATGAAGCGGCTCCACGCGCCACAGGGTACTGCACCTCACCCGAGTGGCAGTATTCATCTCAGATACGGAAGAGGTCGTCACCGGTAATCACCACCAAATTCAGTCATCCAACACAAACACGGGAGCTCTTCCACTGAGACTGGGCTTGGGTAGGTGCTGGGGTGGCCATCATGAGGTATGGGACCTGTTGCCCACTAATTTAGTAACCAGGGAGGCGGGGCACCAACAGGAGTAGATAGGAGCCATCTCACACAGTAATCAGTCAGATCTTGGCGCAGCAAGGGCCAGGTCGCACTCAGGAGGAGATAAGCAAACACACGGACAGTTCGGGGCCCGTGGTCTGGAGCGGGAAGCTCAACCCGGGTTCTTAGGAAAGAAGGGGGATCCCAGGGTTTGCGGGGAGTGCAGAAGGCACCCGTGACCTGTTCCATGGCCCAGGAGCTGGGGTGGAGGGAAACCGTTGAAAAGTGATGCACTGAAGGAAACACCGGCCTTGACCTCCAAAGTAACCATGATGGGCTGAAGCCCATCACAGCGCAGCCTGGTACTCCAATGGCGGTGTGCTTCCAGTGAGTAAAGAACTTGAACTGCATCCCTCTGTGTTGTCCCATTACTGCCGGCGCTCTCAACATTGTGCCCCTTCACCATAAGCGACTACTGCTCTCAACATCCTCCCTGGGGCTTAGCTCTACCTGTGGAGAGCTGTAACACCCGAGCTGCGTCACCATCCGCCCCAGCAGAGAAAGAGAGACTTCCCGCAGCGGTGGCTGATAACTGGCCGCACACCACAGGTGGCGTCACGAACAACTAACCCCATCGTCCCCATCCTCATCTTTATTGAAACCACCAGGGTCACAGAACTGGGCAAGGCCACCGCGGCGACCCAGGAGAAGAACTGCGGCTTGGTAACGGGTAACCTCAGACCCCGTGGGCACGTCACAAGAAACATCATTACTGTGGGAATTTTATGTGCTAAAATGCGGACTACTGGGCCTACCCAATTACTGACTGCCATATCAACCGCATCTGCTGCTTCTTCCCACTCCTTTGTCAAATTAACTTGTAAGGCCAGATAATAATCTCAAGAAAAACTATATTTACCCCAAGTATAAAATTTCATCTTTATTAATCTCTTAAAAGAATTCACCCATATAAAAATACAAAACCGTATATCATAAATAAGTACGGATATATATCCAGACCCTATGGTGGTCCACCCCATATATTAGGTTCCAAAACTGTATGATTTCAAGAATGATAGCAAAATACAGTAATGATACAATAATGATCTTAAATATAGCAAAAAGTTATCATTCTATATTAGACCATATGGTGTTCCGCCACATATATTCGGTTCCAAAGTAATATGCAATATTGATCTTAAATATAGGAAATACAGTAACTATATATATATATGATTGCCTTATTCTGTCTGTCTGTCTTGCTCCAAAATTCTGTCCTTACCGCGACAAGCGTCTCATTGGCCGCTCGCCTTGCCTCGGCTCCGCCCCCCCGCACGGATTGGCCGTTCGCCTCGCCTCGGCTCCGCCTCCCTGCACGGATTGGCCGCTCGCCCAGGCTCCACCCCCCACGGATTGGCCTCGGCCACGCCCCGCCCCCCTCACGCATTGCACGCTCGCTCTGGCCCCGCCCCCTGCACGCATTCCCCGAAACGACATGGAGCCCCGACTCCCAGGTGAGTGCTGTACCCCCGGGAGCCCACATCAGCGTACGCTGCCGTGAGTGCTGTACCCCCGGGAGCCCACATCAGCGTACGCCGCCAACCCAGCCGACACATACCCTCGCATTGCTGGGGTTGCCGGCGTACGCTGGTGTGGGCTCCCGTGCGAGCTGGGTACACTGGTAACCATGTTATATTGTGTAGCATGGTTACCAGCGTACAACGGCTCCCAGGTGAGCGCATCAAGGTCATGCAGCGGCGGAACACACACACACACGCACACACATAAGAACAGACACACACACACACATCAGATCACACTCACTCTCACACACATCAGATCGCATCCACACACTCACAACATCCCGTGATATCGCTTGCTTCTCGGCGGCGATACTGTGCATGCAGTGACCTTCCAGGACCTGCCGGAGGATCACATGGCCAGAAGCATGTGGTATCTCCGGATGTTGTGAGTGTGTGAGCGCGTATGTGCGATATCGTCAGTGTGTGTGTGCGTGTATGCGATAGGATGTGTGCGTGTATGCGATCGGATGTGTGCGTGTATGCGATCGGATGTGTGCGTGTATGCGATCGGATGTGTGCGTGTATGCGATCGGATGTGTGCATGTCGGCAGAAGGCAGAGGAGCACTGCGTGCTGCACAGCTGCTGGGACCGCACACCGGAGGGCACAGGCAGAAGTGGGGTGTGAGTGTATGCAATCAGATGTGTGCGTGTATACTGTCTGATGTGTGACTGTGGAGCACGATGGGGGGTGCACAGCATGGGGGATGGAACACCATGGGGGGTGCACAGCATGGGGGATGGAGCACAATGGGGGGTGCGCAGCATGGGGGATGGAGCACGATGGGGGGTGCACAGCATGGGGGATGGAGCACACACACACACACCGCCACACACGCACTGCACAACACACCACACACACACTGGGAACCACAAACACCGCCCTACACAGACACCCACACACACAGACAACGCCGCACACACCCAACACACAAACACCGCGGCACACACAAATATACGCACATACCGCACAACACACACTCTGCACAAAACATACCTCCCCCCAAAACACACACACCCCACACCCACACACACAACGCTACAGACACACAGCGCTCCACAAACAACGCAACACACGCAACACACAAACAACACCGCTCTCACCCCCCGCCACACCCAGACAACACGCAGAACATGTACAGCGCCCTACACAAACACTTGGTAACTACACACAACAACATCTATATATATATATATATATATATATATAACAAAAATCATACATTAAATACACAATACGTAAATTCTAGAATACCCGATGCGTAGAATCGGGCCACCTTCTAGTAGATACAATAACAATCTTAAATATAGAAAATACTTATCATTCAGCAAAACCTCAAAACAGTATAGATACCTCAACTGTCCCAAATATAGCAAATATTTTTCTATTGACAAAATAACTCAAAATAACTCAAACCCAATTCTATGTTTTTCTCTTTCCTTATCCCCAATAACCTCATTCAATGATATCACAATAGGCAAAATATTGCATGCTGTAGCGCCTGGTCCCGCCAGATCCCGAGGGGGGCGCTCTCCCTCACATCTGCCCAGTCCCAGCAAGGTCCCCACGTGCACTCCTGGTCCCAGCCCCCGGCAGCGACGTGCTTCCTCTTACCAGTCCCATGGCTCTGCTCACTCTCAGGTCAGGTGCCCTCTTCCTGGAGCTGATGCAGTCTCTTCCTCCACACACAATTCTGCAGGGAGCACCTCTAGGCTGCGTGTGAGGCCATGCCCCCTTTCTTAAAGCAGCAGTGCCTCATTTTCTGGAAGTGACCTCAGAGGCCACCTGTTGCCTAAAGACTATTTAGGTTCACCTCCCCCGGCAGCAGGCGCCCGAGCAACGCTTCTACTAGAGCCCTGCTAGTGGTCAGGCCCCTTTGTACTACTGTTATCTGTGTGTTACCTGCCCGTTACTAATACTCTATCTCACCGTAGTACCATCTGTACCTTCCGGCTGTGGACGTCACCGGCCATACCCGCAGTGGACGTCACCGGCCATACCCGCAGTGGACGTCACCGGCCATACCCGCAGTGGACGTCACCGGCCATACCCGCAGTGGACGTCATCGGCCATACCCGCAGTGGACGTCACCGGCCATACCCGCAGTGGACATCTCCGTGCCACCTGTGACCATCTCCGGTGCCACACCCGTGTTCTGCCTGCTGCGGACATCGTACCCGAGCTACGCCTGGCCGTACAGAGACTCCTACCACCGGTTCCTGGCTGCCGTCCTTCTAGGCCTTCTGGGGAGGCACCGCACAGTCCCTGTATAGGGGTACGCTGCTGGTCGCCTTCTCAGGGGAGTCCGGGGCACGGTCCAGTGAGTCCACCTCCGGATGCTCGCCGCTCCTCGGTGAGCGTAACACATGCCCATGGATATTTAAGATCAATATTGCAATTATATTGCTTAGGAACCGAATATATGGGGTGGAACACCATATGGTCTAATATAGAATGATAAGTATTTGCTATATTTAAGATTGCTATTGTAATATTGAAATCATACAGTTTTGGAACCTAATATATGAGGTGGACCACCATAAGGTCTGGATATATATATATATCTGTACGTATTTCTGATATACTCCTCCTGTGTCACCGTCAAAACTATTCTCAGACAGGTCTCTGACCGTATAACCTCCACTTGTTTACCTGCTACAGTCGGGGTGAGTGAGAGTGTGACGCCCTGGCCGGGCCAGATAGTCACAGATAGGCCACTGCAATACACCTTTCCCTCACAGGTGACATCAGCCAACCTTTAAAACCCTAGTCACCCCCCTCAGGGCTAAATCGACACACCAGGGGGCGGAACCAGGCGGTTGGAAGACGCCCACCAAGGAGTCTGGACAGCCCGGGACGGGAAAGTAAACAGTTCAGTACAGTTAAGAGTTCAAGTTGGAGAGGAGTGTGGGCTGGAGCTGTGTGCAGCTCCAGCAGAGGCGAATATCCCAAATTGAGCGGCGCCAGGGTAGGAGCCCTGGTGCCATTGGCTAGGAGGCAGACGGCGGTCTCCGACTCCAGGAGCTGGGAAGACAGCTCGGTGGAACCGAGGTGGACTGGGACAGGGTAGTGGCCTGTCGGTACCGACCCGGGGAACCGGCTCGGAAACCGGAGCACACAGGGGGGTACTCGGACCCTGAAGCCAGGACCAGAAGCGACTGGAACCGGTTAATTTACCGATTGAGGCCAGGACTAGAGGTCCTGTCCCACCCAAAGTCCCTATTAGAAGATAACAGCCCACCAAGGGGGATAAAGGCCCACCGCCAGGGCTCAGAGATCCCACGGGCCAGCGTCTGCGGGCAAGGGCTCCTTAGGCCACATCCAGCCGGGAGCAGACTCCTGAAGTTGCAAGCACAGGCAGTCCACCATTTCACAAAGGTGCAGGAGAAAGACAGAGACCACCAGCCGGGTGGGGGAACCAGAACGCAGCCGGCTGAAGGCACTGACCACCATTACCTTGGTTTATCAGAGACTCGTGTGTTTCCTTCAATAGTGAGTACACCAGCACCTTGCGGTCGCCCATCTCCCTGCACCACAAAACCCCCAATGGGTCCCGGGGCCACCATCCCTGCCAACGGAGGGGTTAACAACTTGCTGCATAACATCTCCCCCGGGTGCCCCATAACTGCAGCGGTGGCGTCCAACCTCACCACACACCGTGGGTGGCGTCACAAACATAATACAGCTCAGCCCGTACATATACGTCCTACATCCACCACTATAAACCCCCTTTTTTGATCGAAGTGACCGCGAGACCCCGGGTCCGGAGACCCTCGAGCCACTCACTGAAGGTCCGGATCCGAGCAGCTCGGCTGCTGCAAGTGGGGCGGCACAAGAGCATCTCAGGTGTTACAGAAGTGACTATGCCTGGTGTTTTTGACCCATGTGAGACACCGAGGCCACATTCTGTGTGTTGCATGGACCATACCAACCTGGTGTGCAAACACATTATGGGGAAATGGCAATTGGCACCACTGTTCTGCTGTGTGCGTAAAAGGTTTTTAATCTCAAGACTACAAGATTGGTCTCCAAATTGTCTTTTGCCTGTATTGCCAGGGTTGTGGGAGCAAAAGGTCTACAACTGTCACACATGCATCTCTTGATTTTTAAAATTAAAATGCCAGCCCACATACTGTGTGTTGCATAGACCATACTTACATGTGTGTAAACATGTGTTTGTTGTTCAAACACACTATGGGGAAATTGAGGAGGAAGACAATTGATGCCACTGTTCTGCTTTCTGCCTGAATATTTTTTAAATATCAAGACTCCAAGCTGGGTATGAGAATTGTGTCTTGTCTGTAGTGCCGTGGTTCTGGGAGCAAAAGGCTGTTGCTTGTCCCTCATGCATATAAAGAGGAGATTTCTGATATGCACAAAAACAAACAGATGCCACTATAAGTATGTAGCTACAATTGCAGAAACGAACTTTAAAAAATGACTTCACAAACTTTAAAAAATGACTTCTCAGAAACAAGAAACATGGTACAATCATTCTATGGTGAATACCTAAGAATATAGATCACAAACTTGAATAAGTGATCAAATGTCGAGATTTTGAGATATTCATTCACAAAACTGCAGAAGAAACAAAACATCCAGTGAAGATTTAACAAATATATGTATCATACACAGACCTGTCACACTGCTAATGCCTATATGTATAAAGATAAGGAATATGAGATGAAAGGTGTAAGATGAAGAAATATATTCATGCTGACATGTCCAAAAAATCAGATGTTGGTGGCCACATATAAAGTATATAGTGATTAAAGGTGACTATTAGTGATGAGCGAGTACTAAAAAGCTCGGGTGTTCGAGGCTCGGGCCGAGCATCCCAAGATATTCGTGTACTCGGCCCGAGCACCGAGCCGAATGTTATCCTATGGGAGACCCGAGTATTTTTATGAAATGACCCCCGGCAGCATGTAGAAACCCTAAAAATGTCACAAAAGTCTCAGAAGAGTGCTCAAATGACATGGCAACAGCATGGGGAAGATCCCTTGAAGCATTTATCACTCAAAAGTCACAGCTGTGAACAATTTTGTCCGCATTTTACGCCATTTTTACGGGCTCACCAGAAAACCTTCCAAAATGACACCAAAATGAATTTTCATGGCGGAAATGTTAAGGGCACATACCCAATAGTGAGATAGAGCTGGTGTATGTTATTTTTGGAGATTACATGAAAGATTTTACGTGAAAACATTGTGTGGCACTTCGATGTCCCTGAGAAGAGACGTACATGAAGGCCTCTTGAGTCTAATGTGCCCATTTTGAGGAAGTGGGTCTATTGTAGTATAGCCCTTTGGCAGGGCAGCCAAAAATTGGGAGGCTCCACGTTGTCCCTGGATAGAGACGTGTATGAGGGCCTGTAAACCTGAAGTGCCCATTGTAAGGAAGTGGGTCTATTGTAGTATAGCCCTTTGGCAGGGCAGCCAAAAATTGGGAGGCTCCACGTTGTCCCTGGATAGAGACGTGCATGAGGGCCTGTAAACCTGAAGTGCCCATGGTAAGGAAGTGGGTCTATTGTAGTATAGCCCTTTGGCAGGGCAGCCAAAAATTGGGAGGCTCCATGTTGTCCCTGGATAGACACGTGCATGAGGGCCTGTAAACCTGAAGTGCCCATTGTAAGGAAGTGGGTCTATTGTAGTATAGCCCTTTGGCAGGGCAGCCAAAAATTGGGAGGCTCCACGTTGTCCCTGGATAGAGACGTGCATGAGGGCCTGTAAACCTGAAGTGCCCATTGTAAGGAAGTGGGTCTATTGTAGTATAGCCCTTTGGCAGGGCAGCCAAAAATTGGGAGGCTCCACATTGTCCCTGGATAGAGACCTGTTAGGTTCTTAGTGCGTCCGTGCTTGCATTTAAAAACCGCACGTGTGTGCCTGTTGGTGGCAGCGTTCAGGTGCACTTGTGTGCGTTTTGCACAAACTTGGATATAACGCACAAGTCTAGTGAATACACATCAGCACAGCATTTCAAAATGCGCAAGGGCGTTGGCAACGAACAAGGAAGTGGACGTGATGGTGGTGCAGGCAGAGACCGAGGTCGTGTGCAAGCTCTAATTTCGCCACAACAAAGGGCCACATCTACTCGCTCGCACATCCTGTCCCAAATTCTTGGGGACCGCAGCAGTACACCGCTCTTGAATCAAGACCAGTGTCAACAGGTTGTTAGTTGGATAGCGGATAATGCTTCCAGTCAGATTGGCACCAGTAGCCGTGATACTGCACCGCACATTTCAGAACCTGATCCTCCTTCCTACCACCAGGCCGAGTACACGTCCACGGACATTACTGATCCCACACTTGGACACTCGGAAGAGCTGTTCACGTTTCCATTCACACATTCTGGCCTCTCGCCAGCTCCTGTTGAAGTGGGCCATGACGAGATTGTATGTACAGATGCCCAAATATTTGAGCAGCCACGTTCTCACGAAGTTGGCAACGTGTCTCAACAAGGGGTGGACGATGATGAGACACAATTGTCAGGAAGTCAGGAGGAGGAGCAGGGTGCGGAAGAGGAAGACGACGTGGTGGATGATCCAGTAACTGACCCAACCTGGCAGGAGGATATGCAGAGCGAGGACAGCAGTGCACAGGGGGAGGGAGGCGTAGCATCCCAACAGGCAGTAAGAAGCAGGGTGGTGGCCCCGGCAGACGTCAGGCAACCGTTCCCCGGAACAACAACACGACACAAGGTGCCTGTACAAATGTTAGGTCTTCCCGAGTCTGGCAGTTTTTTAAGTTGGCTCCAGATGATTCTAAAAAGGCCATTTGCAACACCTGCCATGCCAGCATCAGCAGGGGTACTAAAACTAGCAGCCTGACCACCACCAGCATGATCAGGCACATGTCAGCCAAGCACCCGACTTTGTGGGATGTACAACAGAGTCGAGGAGCAGTGCTTGCTGATGTCACTGCTACGTCTTCGCTTGTTGTGCATGCGAGCCAGTCCCCTGTCCATGCTGCCCGCGAACAAGCCTCCTCCGGCCCTGCACCTGCAGTTGCCCACGCAGAAATAACACCATCATCAAGCACGTCCTTGTCCCAGTGCAGCGTTCAGTTATCTATTCAGCAAATCTTTGAACGCAGGCGCAAATACACAGCCAACGCCCCACATGCCACACTTCTAAATGCTACCATTTCGCGACTGCTTGCGCTGGAAATGTTGCCTTTTAGGCTGGTGGAGACAGAAGCATTCCGCGACCTGATGGCGGCAGCTGTCCCACATTACCCGGTCCCCAGCCGCCACTATTTCTCCCGGTGTGCCGTCCCCGCATT
This sequence comes from Anomaloglossus baeobatrachus, assembly GCF_048569485.1. Classification (NCBI taxonomy): domain Eukaryota; kingdom Metazoa; phylum Chordata; class Amphibia; order Anura; family Aromobatidae; genus Anomaloglossus; species Anomaloglossus baeobatrachus. The sequence goes on from NC_134354.1 coordinate 303,675,524, forward strand.
GCATAACCACGTGTCACAAAACATCACACGTGCCCTGAACAACGCTGTTTCAGCCAAAGTCCACCTAACCACAGACACGTGGACAAGTGCTTGTGGGCAAGGCCGCTACATCTCGTTGACGGCACACTGGGTTAATATTGTGGAAGCTGGGACCCAGTCTGAGCGAGGGACGGAACACGTCCTTCCCACACCAAGTTTTTCAGGCCCTACCTCAGTCAGGGTTTCACCCACACTCTACAGCTCCGGAATGTCATGCTCCTCAGCCTCCTCCTCCTGCGCATCCTCATCCACTTTACCCTCCACACCAGTTCCAAGCTGGAAGTGTCGCGGGCGGAGGAGGGGACGCTGCGCTCTCCCACTGCTCGGGTCCGGCTGCCGCTGCTCTACGGCTGCTGCTGCTCGGTGGCTCGAGCGATGGCCGGATCCCGGGGACTCGAGCGGCGCTCCTCGCCCGTGAGTGAAAAGGGGTGGTTTGGGCATATTGTCCGTGACGCCACCCACGGTTGTGGTGATTGTGTAGACACCACCGCTGCTCTGGACGGGGATCCCGGGAGCCTGTGACAGGGAGCAGCTTTGTTGTTATTTCTCCCCTCCGTGGGTAGGGGGGTTGGTTGTCCCGGGGCCCGGTGATGGGGTAGAGATAGATGACAGGCGGGTTGCGGGGCCTGATGAGGTGCAGGGTCGCAGGGGCAGCGCAGTGCCGCACGGCACGGAGGTACTCACTCAGCCCAATGATGATGACACAGTTCACGGTAAAACAAGCTGCTGGATGGACGGGTCCCTCGGATGGCTGCGGTTGTTCCTCCCTGCAGGTTAGTGATGACTGTCTCTCCCTGCACCTAAGTTCAGTGTTGGTAGCGATGGGTTCCCACCGGTAACCCGCTCCCCGACCTGGATATGGGCCGGAGGAGCCCCTTTTGCCCACAGGCGCTGGCCCTGGGAGACGGTTGCCCTTGGCGGTGGCGGTGTCTCCCCTTCACGGTTGGACGGTTGCCTTCTATCGGGACTTGGCTGTTTGGAAACCCGGAGGTCCCCTTCACTAACGGATTTGGCAAATTCACGGCGACACCAAGCCTTGCCGGGATCCGAAAGGCCCCTGCCAATGGTGCTGGCTTCTCTTTGTATACCGGTCCGGTACCGCCGGGTCACCACCCGTCCACGGTCCATATGGCAGACTCCAATCGGCCTCCACTGCAGACGGTCACCACATCCTGCCAACCTTGCTGTCCTGTCCGGGCCAAACACCCGGACCAACTTCAGGCTCTTTGCTGTCACTTTTCTCCTCTCTACTACTTTCCTCCTTCCACTTCCTTAGCTTAACTCTCACTGCCTGTTTTCCCTCCTCCAGGACTGTGAACTCCTTGGTGGGTGGAGACCAACCGCCTGGCTCCACCCCCTGGTGTGGACAACAGCCCCTGGGGAAGGCAACAAGGATTTTGTGTTTTGACCATGATGTGCCTGCAGGGAGTGTGGGGTGTGTAAGTGTTGTGCTCTGTGGCCCCTGGCTTGTCCAGGGCGACACAGAAGCACTGCAGCACTGCCTCGGCGAAGCGGCAACAGGCTGTGCTGAAGCTAATCTGCATAGGTGACAAACCCCACAATGCAGAAGGGGTGTGGACAGCTTGAAACAGTATGCAGATCACTGGCTCAAACCTCTGAACCTATAGCCAGGAAAGGTTGTGTGTGACAATGACCGGAACCTGGTGGCGGCTTTGAGGCGAGGCCAGCTGACACATGGTCCATGCGTGGCCCATGTGCTCAACCTCGTGGTTCAGCGGTTTCTAAAGTCATACCCAGAGCTGTCTGATCTGCTGGTAAAAGTTCGCAACCTGTCTGCACATTTTCGAAAGTCACCTACTCCTTCAGCCGGCCTTGCCGGCTTTCAGCGCCATTTGTATCTTCCGGCTCACAGACTGGTGTGTGATGTCCCCACGCGTTGGAATTGAACTCTGCACATGTTGGTCAGGATATGTGAGCAGAAGAGGGCAGTTGTTGAGTACCTGCATCACCTAAGCCGTAGGGAAATGGGTCAAACTCCACACATAACACCTGAGGAGTGGAGATGGATGTCCGACCTATGTACCATCCGCCAAAACTTTGAGGACTCCACCAAGATGGTGAGCGGCGATGACGACATTATTAGTAACACCATACCTCTTCTCTGCCTTCTAAAATGGTCTCTGCTCAAAAACAAACATGATGCATTGCAGGCGGAGCGCGATGAGTTGGAGCAAGAAACAGTAGTGGGTGTGGGTGATAACACACAGCCCAGCCTCGTCTCATCACAACATGCAGTGGAGGACTATGACGAGGAGGAGGATGAAGACATGGAGCAACTCTCCGGCCAAATTGAGGATATGACATGCAGTCATATGCTCGGTTCAGCGTGGCTGGCCAGAGGACAGGGTAGATGATGATGAGGAGGAGGAGGAGGAGGACAGCATGTTCAGTCATCGTGTTGGTCAGGATACTGAAGTGATGGCTGTTAAGATTCTGGCACACATGGCTGACTTTATGGTAAGCTGCCTGTCTCGTGACCCTCGCGTTAAGAACATCTTGGCCGACAATCATTACTGGTTGGTAACACTGTTAGACCCACGCTAAAAGGAGAACTTTATGTCTCTTATTCCCGAGGCGGAGAGGTCAGGCAAAATGCAGCAGTTCCGGAAGGCCATAGTCACGGAAGTAGGCAAAGCATTCCCCTCACAAAACGCTAGCGGCATAGGTCAGGAATCAGTGGACAACCAAGGCGTACAGCCGAGAGGGGCACAAGTCCAATCCGCCAGAGGTAGGGGAACAGTCTTTAAGATGTGGGACAGTTTTCTCAGCCCCTCACATACCACAGCCCCTGAGGTGCGGGGTAGTGCCACAAGAAATCCTAAGTTTGCCCAGATGCTCAAGGAGTACCTTGCAGATCAAACAACTGTACTCCGACATTCCTCTGTGCCTTACAATTAATGGGTATCCAAGCTGGACACGTGGCATGAATTGGCTCTCTACGCCTTGGAAGTCCTGGCCTGCCCTGCCGCTAGCGTTTTGTCAGAGCGTGTTTTTAGTGCCGCAGGTGGAATCATTACAGATAAACGCACCCGCCTGTCAATTGAAAATGCTGACAGGCTGACTCTGATCAAGATGAACAAGGGTTGGATTGGGCCAGACTTCACCACACCACCAGCAAATGACAGCGGAATTTAAAGTTTGTAACGGGAATTTGCCATGTACCTCCACTCACTCATGGTAACACACATTACCACTCTAGGCTCCGCCCACCTCACACTCCACCGCCCACAAACATGGACCCGCTAGGCTCCACCCACCTCACACTCTGCACACATTACCCCGCTAGGCTCCGTCCACCTGGCACTCTGCACACATGGCCCCGCTAGGCTCCGCCCACCTGGCACTCTGCACACATTAGCCCGCTAGGCTCCGCCCACCTCGCACTCCGCACACATTACCCCGCTAGGCTTACCTGCGGTGATGTAGTCCTGCTCTCCCGACCTCAGCGCTGACACTGTCTTCCATGGCCGCCGCTTCACATCTGTCACTGCGGCCCGAGACTGTCACTAGCGGTGACGTCACGGGCTCTCGCGATACTTGGCTGTGAAGTCGGCGGGCATTGAACTCAGTGATAGGTCTGCTGTCAGCAGTGTAGAAGATCGTCACCGCAGGTAATGTACCTCGCTCCTGACAGCAGCACTTGTCATGCCCTGCAGTGACCTGGGCTGACCTTCTGATGTTAGCTCAGGTCACTGCATTACTCTCCCAGCCAATGGGGAACATTCTGTTCTTCAATGACTGGGACAGCGACTATGGTATGGATCGTCATGGTAACCCCTTGGATTACAGCAGACCTGGATTTGTTTTTCTTTCTAATAAATTGGTGAAAGGGAATTTGTTTGGCAGTGTATATTTCAAATAAAAATGTGTTTGCCGTCTATTTTTTTTTATTACTGACTGGGTTGGTCATGTCGGGTATCTGATAGACGCCTGACCTCACCAACCCCAGGGCTTGATGCCAGGTGACATTACACATCTGGTATTAACCCCATATATTACCCCATTTGCCACCGCACCAGAGCTGGGGCGAAGCACCAGGATTGGCACGTCTAATGGATGTGCCACTTCTGGGGCGGCTGCGGCCTGCTAATTTTAGGCTGGGGAGAGTCCAATAACCATGGACCTCCCTAGTCTGAGAATATCAGACCCCAGCTGTCCGCTTTACCTTGGCTGGTGATCCAATTTGGGGGGACCCCCACATGTTTTTTTTTACTTATTATTTAATTTAAAATAACCGCGTGAGGTGCCCTCAGTTTCGGATTACCAGCCAAGGTGAAACTGCCAGCTGTGGTCTGCAGGCTGCAGCCGTCTGCTTTACCCTAGCTAGCTACAAAAATAGGGGGAATCCCACGTCATTTGTTTAAAAATATATTTATTCTTTTGGTAAATACAAGGCTAAGCACCCCTTAGTGCCACATGAAAGGCACCAAAGGGTGCAAAATTACAAAATGCAGGAGAGTGGGACATTATGTGTCTTTCTGCCATTATAATGACAGAAAAGACTGATATGAGGTGTACAAGCACAGGAAAATCACCAGAGCACTCTATGCTGTGAAAAGCAGTAGAAAATGGCACTGGAGTGAACATGTGACCGCCTCATGTAGGATGAAGCTATGGATCCTGGATAAATTTATGTATTTTCCCTCCAGTTTTTTGGCAGTACGCCAAAAAACGGAAGGCACACGGATGACAAATGGAGGAAAAACAGACCGTACACGTGTCACGCTCCCGATGCCTCGGCACCGCTTCTTACCCACTGATCCGGTCGCACCATCTTGGTACCGCTCCTTATCCACTGATCCGGTCGCACCTGCACGGCACCACTCCTTACCCACTGATCCGGTCGCACCTGCACGGCACCGCCCCTTACCCACTGATCCGGTCCACGTGTCCACCGGTCACGGCTCCCGCTCCCGCTCGTGCTTTCCTGTGTCCTGTCCCCAGTCTCATGTGTCTGACTCATGCTTCTGTATAGGGTCGGGCCGCACCCACTCATCTGGTCTTATGGGCCCAGCACTGCTGCAGCAGGATATGACATGAGGCTGTGCTGGGTATATAAGACTGGCCTTGCCATGTGGGCGGGGCCTGATCAACGTGTCTTGTAAGCCTTGTCTTGAAAGCTAGGTGCTCAGGTCCCCCTTGTGTCCTGTGATCAATACTATTGCCTGACATTCCTACCTGGCACCTGTGCCGGATTCCTGCACTGTCTCCAGGAACTCTGAAGCCCCAGTGACTGTTCTACCAGTCCCCTGTGGGACGCAGTCCCTGCCATGCTAGAGCTCCGGCTTCCGTCCACCCAGGCCTCCGATGGAGTGCACGGCCCAGTGGATCCACCACCCAGACCTAACAATACGGACCGGAAAACGGATGCCACATGGATGCACCCGTGAAAAAAAATGACCGTTTTTTGCGGACCGCAAAAACGGATCGGTCGTGTGAATGTAGCCTTATTCTAATCTGCCGTTTATAAACAGCAGGCATAAATAAGTGAATAGCGCCCCCCAGCATCAGAAAATCTCCGGGGATCATGATTCAGGCTGGTTTTTCCGATCCCTGCTCACGTGATCACCGGTATACACCGTATACCGGTGATCACGTTACAGTAAATGACAGCGCCGGTAAAAAATTATTTATCTCCCATCTGGCATGAACAAACATGTCAGATGGGAGATAAATCTCCTTCCCGGTCCCCCGGTGTCGCCAAACTGCCTCCCCCTCCCCACTCCCGGAAATCCAAGATGGCCGCGCGCACAGCAGCGCGCCGGCCACATTCACCCTACTTCTCTGATTTCTGTTGCATGTGCCATGACACATGTGACAGAAAACTCCTCCACAGGCCCTGCCAGGTCACCCCCTATAACCCCACTGGTGTTCCTCGGTGTCCCACGGTACCTGTGCAGCGTTGATCCCCCGCGGCCCCCTCCTTCACAATAGACGCTGCCGCATGCACAGAGGGGTTGTCAGCTCAACTTCCTGTGTTCAGACACAGTGAGTGCTGGTAACCAGCTGGTAAGCTACTACAATGCCCTGCTCATGAGGTAAAGGAACACAGTTGATCAGGAGAGCTATACTACATTTACAAATGGAGGGATTTGCTATTTATGTTGCCCTGCTGAACGACTACCAAACATGAGAGTCCGTTATACGCCACAAGAAAACATGTCTAAATAGCGAGCTCTGTTGTTTAGTATTCATTCAGCTGGATAACTGGAATTAAAGGGGTATTCCATCTCCAAGATCCTATCCCCAATATATAGTAGGTGGAATAGCAATAATATCAGCAAATACCAATATTTGGAAACGTAGAATAGTTCTCCTGATTAGGCATGCCCTTACCTCATGAGCAGGGCATTGCAGCTTTGGTAGCAACAGTTGCGACATGGACTCTGCTGCTGTGGACCCGGGGAGAGTGGGTGCAGATTCATTGCACCCACACTCCTCACATGGAGGGTCTGCACTCCTAGAAAATGGGGGATACGTTCCCTGAGCGTGTCCCCCCATATTCTAGACGGTCCAGAGTCATCGTGGGACCCCTTTATTTTTTTTCCTTAAAATAAATTGGTGAAAGAGGGAATGTTTTGGGGAGTATTTTTTCAAATACATTTTTTTTTGTCTATTTTTTTTGTTAGTACTGACAGCTTGTGATGTTGGGTATCTGATAGACGCCATGACATCACAAACTGCTGGGCTTGATGTCAGGTGACTTTACAGCTAGTATCAACCCCATTTATTACCCCGTTTGCCACTGCACCAGGGCACGGGATGAGCTGGGGTGAAGCGCCAGAATTGGCGCACCTAGTTGATGCGCCACTTCTGGGGTGCCTGCGGCCTGCTATTTTTAGGCTGAGAAGGCCCAATAACTATGGACCTTCCCACCCTGAGAATACCAGACCCCAGCTGTCTGCTTTACCTTGGCTGGTGATCCAATTTGGGGGGACCCTACTTTTTTTTGTAATTATTAATATTTATAAATTATAAAAAAGAGCCTGGGGTGACCTCCACATTGGATCCCCAACCACGGTAAAGCTGCCAGCTGTGGTTTTCAGGCAACAGCCGTCTGCTTTACCCTAGCTGGCTATCAAAACTGGGGGAACCCAACGTCTTTTGTTTTTTAACTATTTTTTAAATAAAAAAAATTAATGGGCTTCCCTGTATTTTGTTTGCCAGCCAAGGTAACGCAAGGCAGATGGGGGTGGCAACCCGTAGCCGTCTGCTTTATCTGCGCTGAGAATCAAAAATACCGCGGAGCGCTACGTCATTTTTTTTAAAGATTTATTTTTACAGCACTGTGATGTCAGGCAATCAAAATACAGGGAAGCCCTTTTTGTTTTTAGTTATTTAAATAAATAATTAAAAAAAATATATATGGGCTCCCGCTGCATTTTTTGTATTGCTAGCTAAGGGTAATCCAAGCAGCTACTGGCTGCTAACCCCCACTGCTTGGTGTTACCTTCACTGGCAACGGAAAATCCAGGGAAGCATTTTTTTTTTTTTGCCAAAAAACTACAAAAAAAAAATGACATGGGCGTCACCATATTTTTGTATGCTAGCCAGGTACAGCAGGCAGGTACGGGCTGCCCCCAACCTCCAGCTGCCTATTTGTACCTGGCTGGGAAGTACAAATATAGGGAAGCCCTTTTTTTGCTTAATTCATGAATTTTTATGAAATAATTAAAAAAAAAAAAATGACGTGGGCTTCGCCCCAAAGTTTGTGTCCAGCCGGGTACAGCTAGGCAGCTGGGGATTGGATCCGCAGCACAGGTTAGCCCGAGGTTTTTGGGCCCCTCTGCTGCGAATTGCAGTCCGCAGCCGCCCCAGAAAATGGCGCTCTTATAGAAGCGCCATCATCTGGCGCTGTATCCAACTCTTCCAACAGCCCTGAAGCCGGGTGGCTTGTTGGGTGATCATGAGTTAATACTGGCTTTGTTTTACTAGCTAGAATTAAGCCAGAGATTCTTAATGTCAGGCAAGTTTGACCTGGCCATTAAGAATCTCCAATAAAGGATTAAAAAAAACACCACACAGAGAAAAAATACTTTAATAGAAATAAATACACATACACACTTAGAGACTCCATCTTTATTACCCCCTGTCACCCCTCCACGATCCATGCTCTTCTGTCTTCTTTCTCCTTCAACACATGCAGCTCTGTCTGCTCCATCAGACAGCACAGCTGCATGGGGGAAGACGCTGTTCTCCGTGCAGAAATCACTCTGTGAGAGTGACCACAGGCTCCCGGCTGTAAGCGGTGGCACGGGTTGCCATAGCAACACTGCTCCGATCAGGTGATTCCGGTACCGCTGCGTGCTGGTAGCGTGATTTCACCGTCACCGCTACCAAGCGCGTTGCTATGGCAACGGTGATCTCCGGTATTGACCGGCTGTGTCAGCCGGTCAGGAGCCGGCTTCTGCGGATGCTGGTATCTACGGTAAACATCGGGTAACCAAGAAGCCATTTCCTTGGTTACCCGATATTTACCTTCGTTATCAGCGTCCGCAGCTCTCACGCTGTCAGTGCCGACTCCCTGCTCCTGCACACGCAGCCAGACTACACATCGGGTAAAATTAACCCGATGTGTACTCTGGCTATTAGTGCAGGGAGCCAGCGCTAAGCGGTGTGCGCTAGTAACCACTGTAAATATTGGGTTGGTTACCCAATATTTACCTTAGTTACCAAGCGCAGCATCGCTTCCACGCGTCGCTGCTGGCTGGGGGCTGGTCACTGGTTGCTGGTGAGATCTGCCTGACAGCTCACCAGCAACCCGTGTAGCGACACTCCAGCGATCCTTACCAGGTCAGGTTACTGGTGGGATCGCTGGAGCGTTGCTTAGTGTGTCGGTACCTTAAGGGAATGGGGAAGCAGAGCGGGGAGTCGACCGTGTGCTAGAGCATGTCGCCGGTACACGGCGATACACAAACGTGCACCGTGTAACAGAGAGATGCACTGACAGGTCCTAGTATGACGCGTCATAGTCATGTGACCAGTCTGTAGCCAATGAGATAATAGACACGTGACTGGTCACATGGCTATTTTGACGTCACGATAGGTCCTGCATCTTTGCTGGTGTTCCCGGAGGACGCAGCGATTACCAATGGAAAAGCTGCGGGAGACAGAGTGCAGGATGCATCCTGGGGAACAGGTAAGTGTTATGGCAATGTTTATTAACTGTATGTGTACATTTATAATGTGTTTTTATGTGTTTGTGATTGCCTCCCATTGTTTCCTATGGGGTTCGAGCGGTTCGCCGAACCGAACTCGAAACAGACCTCCGTTCGGCGAACCGAACTCGAGCCGAACCGCGGCCGGTTCGCTCATCTCTACTGTTTACTATTTAAGGGACATACAATCTGTATGATTGTTAAATGGACATTATATATATATATATATATATATATATATATATATATATATACAGTACAGACCAAACGTTTTGACACACCTTCTCATTCAAAGAGTTTTCTTTATTTTCATGACTCTGAAAATTGTAGCTTTACATTGAAGGCATCAAAACTATGAATTAACACATGTGGAATGAAATACTTAAAAAAAAAGTGTGAAACAACTGAAAATATGTCTTATATTCTAGGTTCTTCAAAGTTGCCACCTTTTGCTTTGATTACTGCTTTGCACACTCTTGCCATTCTCTTGATTGGAAAAAATCTTCCAGTTCTTTGAGATTCCTCAGTTATTTTGTAGGCACTGCTCTTTTGAGGTCTATCCACAGATTTTCAATGATGTTCAGGTCAGGGGACTGTGAGGGCCATTGTAAAACCATCAGCTAAAAAAGCAAAAAGTGGCTACTTTGAAGAACCTAGAATATAAAACATATTTTCAGTTGTTTCACACTTTTTTGTTAAGTATTTCATTCCACATGTGTTAATTCATAGTTATGATGCCCTCAATGTGAATCTACAATTTTCAGAGTCATTAAAATAAAGAAAAGTCTTTGAATGAGAAGGTGTGTCCAAACGTTTTGTCTGTACTTGATATTTAAAATGAAAATGCCAGCACACATGCTGTGTGTTGCATGGACCATACTTCGCTGGGGTGCAAACACACGATGAGGACATAGGAGGCAGCAATTGATGCCAATGTCCTGCTGTCTGTCTCAATGGTTGTTAAGTATCAATACTCAAAGATGGGTTTCCAAGTTGTGTCTTGTCTATAGCACCAGGGATCTGGAGGCAAGAGGCCTATGCCTGTCACTCATGCATCTCTTGATTTTTAAAATGAAAATGCCAGTCCACATCTTGTGTGGAAGTCAACGCAATTAGGCAGTGGTTAAATTTGCATGCATTGGGGAACTCAGTCACATAGCTGCAGAGATGTGGACCACTATCCGGGCCCAGTTTGGTCAATGGCTGTCTCCACTGATACTTGAACCAGGGAAGTTTGTGTGCGATAACGGTGCAGCACTATGCCTGAGCGACATCACATATGCACTGCATGGATCAACCTGGTTGTACAGAAGTTTCTAGGGCACTATTTTGGCATGGATGTGCTGCTGCAGAAGGCACAGTCGCTGTGTACTCACTTTTTTAAATTAAAATGCCAGCCCACATCCTGTGTGTTGCATGGACCATAATTCTCAGTTATGCAAACACACTATGGGGAAATGGGGGAAGCAATTGATGCCACTGTCCTGCTGTCTGCCTGCAATGTTTTTAAATACGATGTCTCCAAGATGGAGCTCCAAGTTGTGTCTTGTCTGTAATGCCAGGGTTCTGGGAGCAAGAGGCCGATGCCTGTCACACATGCATCTCTTGATTTTTTTAAATGAAAATGTCAGCCCACATCCAGTATATTGCAAGGACCATACTTCCCTGGTGTGCAAACGCACTATGGGGAAATGGGCAGGCAATTCATACCACTATTCTGCTGTCTGCCCGAATGGTTTTTATATGTCAAAACACCAAGATGGGTCTCCAATTTGTGTCTTGTCTGTACTGGCAGGAGTATGGGAGCGAGAGCCCTACACCTGTCTCTCATCCACCTCTATATTTCTTATATCAATAGTCTAGGAAGTTAATGGCTATGCTAAAATAGTAGTACTGCACTGTAAGCATTGGGGTGTTGTGGGTTAAAGAATAGAACAAATACAGCTGTGATTGACAACATTGAAATTCTGCTTTTAAAAACATTGAAGGGGTTATCCACTACTTGGACAACCCCTTCTCAAATGTTATATTCCCATATGTGAAATAACAGCATATACAGTACAGACCAAAAGTTTGGACACACCTTCTCATTCAAAGAGTTGTTTTTATTTTCATGACTGAAAATTGTAGATTCACATTGAAGGCATCAAAACTATGAATTAACACATGTGGAATGAAATACTTAAAAAAAAAGTGTGAAACAACTGAAAATATGTCTTATATTCTAGGTTCTTCAAAGTTGCCACCTTTTGCTTTGATTACTGCTTTGCACACTCTTGGCATTCTCTTGATTGGAAAAAAATCTTCCAGTTCTTTGAGATTCCTCAGTTATTTTGTAGGCACTGCTCTTTTGAGGTCTATCCACAGATTTTCAATGATGTTCAGGTCAGGGGACTGTGAGGGCCATTGTAAAACCATCAGCTTGTGCCTTTTTAACTAGTCTATTCTGGATTTTGATGCATGTTTAGGATCACTATCCATTTGTAGAAGCCATATTCTTTTCAACTTCAGCTATGTTGCAGATGGTGCTATGTTTGCATCAAGAATTTGTTGAAATTTCATTGAATCCCTTACATCCTCTACTCGAGAAATGTTCTTTATTCCATTTGTTGCAACACAACTCTAAAGCATGATTGATCCACCCCCATGTTTAATGGTTGGCGTTCTATTTTAACCTCATCGGACCACATGACTTGTTTCCTAAATGCATCAAGCTTGTTTAGATTTCCTTTTGCATACTTCTGATGCTTAATTTTATAGTGAGGATGCAGGAGAGGCTTTCTTCTGATGCCTTTTCCATGAAGGCCATTTTTCAGATGGAGTCTCTTAACAGTAGAACAATGTATCACAACACCAGTGTCTGCTAAATCTTACTGAAGGTCTTTTGCAGTTAAGTGGGGGGTTCTGATTTGCCTCTTTAGCAATCTTACGATCAGTTCCCAGAGAAATTTTCCTTTGCTTTCCAGACCTTATCTTGACCTCCACTGTTCCTGTTAACTGCCATTTCTTATTTACATTTTGAACCGAAGAAAGACCAACTAAAATATAAAGGAAATTTGTCATCTTTAACTTTATGCCTTTTAGAGATCATAAAACTGCTGCACGACTAATCCACTTCTTTCCTCAATACCACCCCAATTCTCCACTCTGCAAATACCTCCATTGGCTCCCTATCCTCCACCGTATCCAATTCAAACTACTAACACTGAACTACAAAGCCGTCCATAATCTGTCTCCTGTGTATATCGCCGAACTAATCTTCCGCTACACTCCAACACGTAATCTCCAGTCTTCCCAAGATCTCCTTCTCTCCTCCACACTCATTCGCTCCTCATGCAAACACCTCCAAGACTTCTTTCGAGCTAACCCCTGTCTTCTGGAATTCACTGCCTCAACATGTCAGATTATCTGCTACACTTGCAAGTTTCAAACGGAACTTGAAAAATCTGTTCATGAATGCCTATAATCTCCAATGATCTCACTGCCCTACCACCTCCGGAGCTGCTGCCTCACCACCATGCCGGAACTGCTGCCTCAACACCATGCCGGAACTGCTGCCCGACTAACACCCCACCTACTGTCTCTTTCCCAATATCCTATAGAATGTAATCCCACAAGGGCAGGGTCCTCTTATCTCTGTACCAGTCTGTCTATTATAACTTTTATATGTATTCTGTATGTAACCCCTTCTCATGTACAGCACCATGGAATCAATGGTGCTCTCTAAATAAATATTATGATTATTATTATTAATAATAATAATAATAATAAGTAAATGAACATGCTTTATTTTATTTCTCTGAATCCAATTGAGAGTTTCTTTGGCTGTGTAGTTTGAGATTATTGTCTTGCTCATGTGTTAACCCTTGTTTAATCTTCATCATCCTGGTAGAAGGCAGCAGATTTTAATCAAGAATATCTCAGTACATTTGTCCATTCAACCTTCCTTTAATCATTTGAAGTTTGCCAGTGCCGTATGCTGAAAAACAGCCCTACACTATGATGTTCCCATCCCCAAATTTCATTGTTGGTATGAGGTTAAAGGCCTCCAAATATGGTGTGTATTTTGGCATTCAAAGACTTCAATTTTGGCCTTATCTGGCCCAATTGTAGCCTCCCAGTATTTCACAGGCTTGTCTAAATGTTGATAAGACACGCATGAACATGCTTTTTGTTCAGTAATGAAGTCTTGCATGGTGAGCATGCATACAGGACATAGAGGTTGAGTCCATTAGTTATTGTTTTCATTGAAACAATTGTACCTTCTAATTCCAGATCTTTCTGTAGCTATCCACAGGTAGTTTTTGGCTCTTGGACAACTCTGCTGATACTGTATTTCTTTTTACTCATCTGTCTGAAATCTTGCAGGGAATATCCAACACTGCTCAGCAAAACCATTATAGATTCTGTAACGAATGCTGTATGTATGTTTTGCAACAATAAGGTTGCGAAGGTCCTGAGACAACTCACTGGTTTTACACATCATGCGATGTTTCTTGTGTGGCACCTTAGTAATAAGACACCTTGTTATAGGCCATAAGTTGAACCAGCTGATATTATTTTTCATTAAGTGGCAGGATTGATTTCTACTCACTTATAGATTTCATCTAGTGTCATGACTTTCCATGGCTTTTTCACCTCTCTTTCTGCCCTTCTTCAATACTTTTTCAGCAGAATTTATGCAGATCTATGATTTAATTTCTTTGCCTGTGTGGATTGAATGGGTTGTTACTGACATCCAGTTAGAATTTAATGTCCATAGCACCATTGGAAACATATTTACCGTTTTTTTTTCTTTATAAGACGCACCTGATTATAAGACGCACCCCCAAATTTGGTGAAGGAAAAGAGAATTTTTTTTTTAATGTTAAATGGGGTCCATCTTATAATGCCAGTGTCCCTCTAACAAATCATATAGGTCATATAGGGTATATGTCCCTCATAGCCCCCCATCCTAAAATTAGCCCCCTCAATCTGGATATGGCCTCCTTATATTGAATATAGCCCCCTTGTGATGGCACACGTTCCCCTGTGCTGCCTATGGCCCCCTATGGATTGCATACATTCCCCTGTGCTGCCTATGGTCCCCTATGGATGGCACACGTTCCCCTGTGCTGCCTATGGCCCCCCATGGATTGCATACATTCTCCTATGCTGCCTATGGTCCCCTATGGATTGCACATGTTCCCCTGTGCTGCCTGTGGCCCCCTATGGATTGCATACATTCCCCTGTGCTGCCTATGGTCCCCTATGGATTGCACACGTTCCCCGGTGTTAGATAGCGCCCCCATGCTGCTGCCCATGGCCCCTATAGATCGCACAAGTCCCCCTGTGTTAGATATTGCCCCCATGGTGCTGCCCATGGCCCCTATATAGATCGCACAAGTCCCCCTGTGTTAGATATCGCCCCCATAGTGCTGCCCATGGCCCCTATATAGATTGCACAAGTCCCCCTGTGTTAGATATCGCCCCCATAGTGCTGCCCATGGCCCCTATATAGATCGCACAAGTCCCCCTGTGTTAGATATCGCCCCCATAGTGCTGCCCATGGCCCCTATATAGATCGCACAAGTCCCCCTGTGTTAGATATCGCCCCCATAGTGCTGCCCATGGCCCCTATAGATCGCACAAGTCCCCCTGTGTTAGATATCACCCCCAGGCTGCTGCCCATAGTAAAATAAAACACTCTTTCCTTACCTCCTCCAGCGCTGAGCTCCCTCCGTGCTTCTGTTTTTCCACTTCCTGGTTCTAGTGCCGGTCATGTGATCGGCACAGCAGACTGAGATCTCTGCCAGCCGGATTACAGTGGAAGCAGGGACACCGGGGAGAAACGCTGGAGGGGGTAAGTAAAGCTTTTTTATTTTAGAATGAGCAGCAGCATGGGGGCCAAATCTAACACAGGGGGGGCATGTACCATCACAGGGGCGCGCAGAGACATATAATATGCACCGCTCCCCAGCCCCTCACTGCGGTGCGATTTCAGCACCACCGGAGATGGACAGCGGCTGTGCATATTATATGAGCGGGAGCAGGAGATCAAAGGCTGCAGCCCGCAGCGTTCACCTGCCCCCAGCAGCGCCCCCACCTCCCCTGGACCCTGCTGTGTACATATATATATATATATATATATATACACCCCCCCTGTATATTCGGCTTATAAGACGCACCCCCTACTTTCCCCCAAAATTTGGGGGAACAAAAGTGCGTCATATAAAGCGAAAAAATATGGTACTTAAAAAAATGGTGACATGTTCAATGCTTATTTCAGCCGTGGTATATTGTATTTGCCTCACTTTAATTTTGGTATTGCAGCTTAGTATTGTTTTGAATGCATATCCTATAGTAAGCTGGCCTATGGATGGTCTCCAAAGTTAAGTGTATTAAAGATTCTGTAGCTACAGTAAGGAAAATAAGTATTTGATACACTGCTGATTTTGCAGGTTTTCCCACCTACAAAGAATGGAGAGGTCTGTAATATTTATCATAAGTACACTTCAACTGGGCCAGACAAAATAAAAAAAATCCAAAAAACAATTGTTGCCATTTGGGTTTTGCACTGCAAAGCTGAGTTTTTGACCAAAGTTCTGCAACAAAAAGGCTGCAGTCTGAACTGCATAGTGCGCACAAGAAACCCAAATTCCCATAGACTTTGCTTGAAAAGCAGAACACAACCATTTTGGCATTAAACGCAGCAGTTGAAAAAGCAGCAAAAAAGCAGGTAAAAAGCAACGTGCCGACATAGTTTCAGGCTATGTGCGCACTTTCCGTCGTCCTACATGCAGTTGTAAACGCACGTTTTAGCCTTAATTGATTTTGCCAAAGTTGCCTTTTTCAGAAATTTAGCGCAGAAAACGCATGCGTATTTACCGCGTTTTAGATGCGTTTTTAGCGCTTTTTCCATGCCTTTCCACATGCGTTTTCACAGATGCGTTTTGAACATCAAGACACTGCTAAATAAAGTTTAAATAGTCAAACAGAATGAAAAAAGAGAAAAAAAGGGACAAATCTATATTAATGTGAAAAATAATTGAAAAAGATATATTTATTAAAATTATAGCGTTAATATACATTTTATCGGTAAAATAGCAATAAATGCATAATATTCTTAAATTTAATTGTCGGATTATGTGTGTGTGTGTAAAGGGACATATCAAATCATTATTTTGAAGTTGAATAAGCATGCGTTTTGGTAGTCCAAAACGCATGTTTTCTGCAATGAAAAAGCAGGTAAAACGCAGGAATTTTGATATTTCTTGCTTTTTGTTACTTCTCATTGACTTCAATGTTAACAAAACGCACCACAAATGGCAAAAACAATTGACAGAGTCCTTTTCTGAACGCATGGTTTTTGACCAAACTTATGCAAATTTTGAGATGCGTTTGGAAACGCAAAGTGCGGACAAGAAATCATGAATTCTCATTGTCTTTAATGGAAAACCAAAACGCATGCATTTGGGCACAAAAACGCTGCAGTTCAAAACTGATGCTAAACGCACCTGAAACGCAGGTGAAAACTGAAAGTGCGCACATAGCCTTAGGGGCACTTTGCACACTGCGACATCGCAGGTGCGATGTCGGTGGGGTCAAATTGAAAATGACGCACTTCCGGCATCGCATGCGACATCGCAGTGTGTAAAGGCTGGATGATACGATTAACGAGCGCAAAAGCGTCGTAATCGTATTATCGGTGCAGCGTCGGCGTAATCCATGATTACGCTGACGCGACGGTCCGATGTTGTTCCTCGCTCCTGCGGCATCACACATCGCTGTGTGTGAAGTCGCAGGAGCGAGGAACGTCTCCTACCGGCCTCACTGCGGCTTCCGTAGGATATGCGGAAGGAAGGAGGTGGGCAGGATGTTTACATCCTGCTCATCTCCGCCCCTCCGCTCTGATTGGCCGCCTGCCGTGTGACGTCGCAGTGACGCCGCACGACCCGCCCCCTTAACAAGGAGGCGGGTCGCCGGCCACAGGGACGTCGCACGGCAGGTGAGTGTGTGTGTGAAGCTGGCGTAGCGATAACTTTCGCTACGCCAGCTATCACCACATATCGCTGCTGCGACGGGGGCGGGCACTATCGCACTCGGCATCGCAGCATCGGGCTGCGATGTCGTAGTGTGCAAAGCCCGCCTTAGACAGCTTTTTGATCCTGGCCATGGAGAGGTTGGAATTTATTATTGAGTTTGTGAACAGGTGTTTTTCATACAGGTAACACGTTTAAACTGGTGCAATTACTACAAGTAATTAGTGCAGAGTAGGAGGGCTTCTTAAAGTAAAAATAACAGATCTGTGATAGGTTTTTGCTCGTTCGTAGGTGATCAAATACTTATTTCATGCAATAAAATGAAAATTAATTATTTATAAATCACACAATGTGATTTTATGGACTATTTTTATTCTGTTAAAAATTACAGATCTCTCCATTCTTTGTAGGTGGGAAAACTTGCAAAATTGGCAGTGTATCAAATACTTATTTTCCCAACTGTATGTGTTTAACAACAAGGACAGTAAGTTGATGAATAGGGTATCAGTTTCAGACTTATTACAGTAGCACTGGGTTTATTGTTTTCTAGGGCACTGTTTGAGATAACAGCACCAGGACTAAGGCTATGTGCGCACGTGTGCGCTCTGCATCGCACCTAAAAGGTGCGCTTCAGAGCGCAGCTGAAAAGCTCCGTTCTGAAGCGCATGGTGCCGGCAGATTCGTGCGCTCTGCATGCTGCCTCTCACTATAGACAGCATGTAAAGCGCACAGAAGAAATGACATGTCACTTCTTAGAACGCGCGCTTTGGGCAGCAGCCAAAGCGCTGCGCTTTAAGACGCCACGTGCGCACGGCTCCTGCACAATCTCCATAGTTTATGCAGGGGACGCAGGACGCATGCAGTTACGCTGAGCAACAAAGCGCAGCGCAACTGCTTGTAATACGCACACGTGCGCACATAGCCTAAAGGCCCAGTCACACTAAACAACTTACCAGCGATCCCAACAACGATACAATCTGATAGGGATCGCTGGTAAGTTGCTAGGAGGTCGCTGGTGAGATGTCACACTTAAGGGCTGCTTCTCACTTGCGAGTTTCTCGCAGTAGAGCAATGCGAGAAAAACTCAGTGAGACACGCCCCCACGCTGAGTGACAGGTGTCTCACTGCACCCAATCACAGCAGCCGGTGGGCGGGTCTATACTGTGCAGTGAAATAAAAAATTAAATAATTAAAAAAGACAGCCGCGTGATCAGCTGAGCTGTCACTGAGGTTACCCGCGGCCACAGCTGGATCCAGTGACAGCGGGTAACCTCAGTGACAGCTCAGCTGATCGCGCGGCTGACTTAATTTGCTGCGTGGAGGTGACAGGAGCGGCGGTGTCTGCTGCAGCTCCGGTCACCTCCATGCAGCAGAGCTGGAAGCGACGCTGGAGCATCCTGGATTACGCCGGACATGGAGGGCTTTTTTGGGCTTATTAAAGTGGTGAACCAGGGTATCTGTTTGTGTTTTTTATTTCTAATAAAGGATTTTTTCGGGTGTGTGTGTTTATTTACTGTCACTTACAGATTAATCATGGAAGGCATCTCGGGGAGACGCCTGACATGATTAATCTAGGACTTATTGGCAGCTATGGGCTGCCAATAACTCCTTATTACCCCGATTTGCCAACGCACCAGGACAAATCGGGAAGAGCCGGGTACAGTCCCAGAACTGTCGCATCTAATTTATGCGGCAATTCTGGGCGGCTGCTGACTGATATTGTTAGGCTGGGGGGCTCCCCATAACGTGGAGCTCCCCATCCTGAGAATACCAGCCTTCAGCCGTATGGCTTTAACTGGCTGGTTTTAAAATTGGGGGGGACCGCACGACATTTTTTTTAATTATTTAATTATTTATTTCACTGCACAGTATAGACACGCCCACCGGTTGCTGTGATTGGGTGCAGTGAGACACCTGTCACTCAGCGTGGGGGCGTGTCTCACTGCAAGCAATCATAGGCACCGGTGGGTGGGGAAAGCAGGGAATACGAGATTGTTTAATGAGCGGCCGGCTTTTTCAAAATAGTAAAAGCCGCCGGAGCAGTGAGAAAGCCGTGCAGCACCGCGTCGGTGATCGGGGATCGGTGAGTATGAGAGAGGGGGTAAGAGGGATAGACTGACATGGACAGAGAGAGAGCGACAGAGATAGTGACCGACTGACAGAGATTAGTGAATGACAGACATTGTGAGGCGCTTCAGAACGCAGCTTTTCAGCTGCGCTCTGAAGCGGACCTTTTTTTAAGCTGCGGTGCAGAGCGCACACCTGCGCACTGTTAGGGCCAGATGGACGGGCAGACCCGGGAGGTGGATCCACTGGGCCGAACTCCCCGATGAGGGAAAGGAGTCCGGTAGCCGGAGCACTTTAGGTAGCAGGACAGTCCGTGCACTGGAACACAATGGAGAAGTCCCTGGGACCACGAGGTTACTGATGGTGGTCCGGGTGACGGAGCTCAGGTTCGGAAGCCGTGATGATGTCTGGCGGGGTCCGGAACCGTTGGAGCGAGATGACGGGTCACCGCAGGGAACCGAGATGGTACGGACTGTCAGGATGGCAGATGGGCAGCGTTCGGGTTTCGAGATACAGCAGGACCGGATGGCGATGCAGGATCGGCTCTAGAAGACAGAGAGGTAAGTATCTCACAGAACACAAGGAGACCTGACTCCTAGCTTGGGAAAACACGAAGAACAGGCCCCGCTCCCTTGGACATTAACCCCCTTTATACCCTGTACCTGTATGCATCATTTCCTGTCAGTGGACACTGGCCCTTTAAGAAAGGGTCAGTGACCGCGCGCGCGCCCTAATGCGCATGCGCGCGGCCCGGGTGCCAGAAGCCAGGGCAGGAAGCTGAGAGGAGGACGCAGCAGAGCCGGCCAGGGACTGGGAAGCCGACGGGCGCCGGGAGCGGGGACCAGGAGGCTTGGGAAGCGCGGGCACTGGAGGCTGGAGAGCGGGGAGCGTGGCAGGTGAGCGGGGGAGCGGAGCAGAGGACCCGGGGAGCGGAGCAGAGGACCCGGGGAGCGTGACACGCACATAGCCTCAGACATCACAATCGTATGAGGGATGTCACACGTTTCAATTGACTAGGTTCATACAACAAAACATCCAATGTATGAGGAATAAACGAGGTGTATGTGATCACCGTATTTTCGTTCAATCTTGATTGCACGTAGGTGTCACACGCAAATACGTCACGAACGATGCCGGATGTGCATCACTTACAACTTGACCCCGACGACGGATTGAAAGATTTATTGAAGCGTGTAAAGCAGGCATTAGCGACGCTCCAGCGATCTCACCAGCAACCTGACCTGGCAGGGATCACTGGAGCGTCGCTACACGGGTTGCTGGTGAGCTGTCACACAGACAGATCTCACCAGCAACCAGTGACCAGCCCCCAACCAGCAGCGACGCGTGGAAGCGATGCTGCACTTGGTAACTAAGGTAAATATCGGGTAACCAACCCGATATTTACCTTGGTTACCAGCGCACACCGCTTAGCGCTGGCTCCCTGCACACCTAGCCACAGTACACATCGGGTTAATTACCCGATGTGTACTCTGCTACGTGTGCAGGCAGCAGGAGCCGGCTTCTGCGGACGCTGGTAACTACAGTAAACATCGGGTAACCAAGAAGCCCTTACCTTGGTTACCCGATATTTACCTTCGTTACCAGAGTCCGCCGCTCTCACACTGCCAGTGCCGGCTCCCTGTTCCCTGCACTCCTAGCCACAGTACACATTGGGTTAATTAACCCGATGTGTACTGTGGCTACATGTGCAGAGAGCAGGGAGCCGGCACTGGCAGCGTGAGAGCGGGGACGCTGGTAACGAACGTAAATATCGGGTAACCAAGGTAAGGGTTTCTTGGTTACCCGAAGTTTACCGTGGTTACCAGCGTCCGCAGAAGCCGGCTCCTGCTACCTGCACATTTAGTTGTTGCTCTGTCACTGTCACACACAGCGATAAGAAAGCCACGGATCCCCCTGGGGGGAGGGGCGACATGACCAAGGGGGAGGTAGGGAGTGATGGGGTTAATAGGGACAGTGTAGGTATGCCTAATATGGCTTTAGGGGATGGTCTTAGCCTGGGAGGAAGAGGAGGAGTAGGGAAAGGGTTAGTTTGGGAAAGTGAAAAGGTTACCTCCTTTCCTGCTTCCGGACGCTGATCAATCCACACGTGGACTCCCCATGGCGGACCTCCAGGAACTACAGCGGCTGATCCAGGCAGCCGTAGCAGCGCAAGGGCCCCTGGCAGTGCAGACCCACATCAGGGCTGCTGGGGTTAACCCGTCGGTGCTTGCCCCTCGTCCCCCAGCAGCGGCGGGCGCCAGTCGCAGCCCCCCTGCAGGTATTACCCGGGCGCGGGGGGGGCGAGGAGGAGATGCAAGAGCCCCTCCAGGGACCCTCCGCAGAGTGCAGAGCAGCAGCGGCATCTGACTGGTGCTAAAGCCGGCGGGAGGAATCTTCGTTCCAGCCGCGGCGGTCGGGAGGTGGGAGTGGCCAGCTCGGGGCCTACTTCTGGTCCTGGCCTCCGGGCTGGATTTACTGAGACCACAGCGGCTGCAGGTCGGGAGCGCGCTCGGCGCGGGAGAGAGGCCAGCAGATCCCCCTGCAGTCGGCGGGGGGACCACGGGGCTGCAGGTGGCGGTAAGTCCTGCACCAGGGGGAGGTCTGCGGTGCCTGACCCTGGTGTGGCTGGAGGATGGAGTAACGGCGTGAGCCCTGCGGCGACCGCCAGGTCACTCAGGACCGCTGTGCAGCCCCCGGACGCGGCAGTCTCCCGCGGGAGCGGTAGGACTCGGCAGATGGAGGCCTGCAGTGGCCCAGGAGGGCCCGAGGCGGCGACGGCTGGGATCCAGGGCCGGGCGTCTGTCCGTCCGCGTCCAGAGCCCCCTGGCAGTCGGCAAGGGGGTGGGCGCGGGCGCAAGAAGTCGAGGCCCGGGGTGCCAGCGCGGGGGACAGGACGGTCTCCTGGGTTGTCGCCCCGGGGCAAGAGATGGAGCGGGGAGGACTCTGCCCACGCGGCGGCCCGATCTGGCGGCCATGGTGGGGGGGGTGCTGCGGTGGCGCCCCCCGGATGTCGGATGGAAGATGAGGTTGGCGGCGAGGAGGAGGAAGAGGACTTCGCTTCAGAGGAGTCGGATGGACGACAGACGGAGGACGGCGAGGCGGCGGTCTCGGGGGACGCCAAGCTGCGGTCGGGTGAGATGGCCGCGGAGTCGGCAGGGGCTGCGCTGGCAGGGTGTTTCAGGGGAGGGGGTGCGGCTGCGGCTACGGCAGCGCCCGGCGGATCTGCAGTGTGGAGCCAATTGTTGGGGCTGTTGCAGGGGCTGGCGGCGGCTTCAGGGGCAGCGGGGGAGGGGGTGCAGGTGCCGGCGTGAGTGGGACCGGCAGTTCGTGGGGCTGCGTCGGTGGAGGAGGGAGATGGAGTGGGCGCGGAGAAGGGGGGAGGGGTGGGCAAAGGGGGGAGTGAGGCCAGGGGGGGGCAAAAGAGAAAGAAAAGGAGAAAGAGGACGAAGTGGTGCGCTTGGATGATAGAACCAGAAGTGAGGTTTACGTTTGTTTTGAGGGCCCACTGGGGGCCCATTTAAAGAAGGAGGTGTGGGAAAAAATTTGGAAAGGGGAATTCGTGGAGATATTTTCTCTGCTCCCCCTGGAGAAATTTAATTTGGATAGAGTGAAGCCGAGCAACTCCAAAAAGGAGAAGGACGAGGAAGAAAAACGCCGTTATAGGCTTATTCCTCGGACTTTTGCAAACTGGTTGCAGGCGTTTGCGATTTTGGCCAGCATGGTGGGGGAGAAGGAGCCTGAGCATTGTTCGGCCTTGTTCAGGTACATGGATGCGATAGGGGAGGCTTATCGGGATTACGACGGGTTGGCGTGGCTGCGTTACGATGAGCAATACAGGCAGCGGAATGCGCTGCGGCCAAGTATGCGATGGGACCATAAGGATATTTCCTTATGGATGCGGCTGATGTCGGTGCCGACTCAGCCCTTTCGGGGAGGTGAGAGGGGTCCGGGGGCAGGGTCCGCGGCGAGTCAGAAGAAAGGTGTCTGCTGGCAATATAATGAAGGGCAGTGTAGGTTTGGAGCGGCATGCCGCTTTAAGCATGAATGCTCGGGATGTGGGGGAGGACATAGCCTGTCCAAGTGTTTTAAAAAGGGGAAAGGAAAGGCTGGTGACGGTGCTGGTAAGAGGGATGACGCCGGTGAAGGTGGAAGCGATAGCCCCCTTTTTAAATAGGTATCCGGATAGTGAGTCGGCGGCGTTGTTAGGTTTTGTTTTTTCTGACGGCTTTCGCATCCTGTCGGTTGTTAATGCATCGGTCCCGCCATACCGTAATTTGCATTCTGCTAGGGATCATCCAGAAGTGGTGGATGAGAAGTTGAAAAAGTAGGTGGCTTTGGGCAGGATGGGAGGTCCTTATGACGCCCCGCCGTGTTTAAATTTGGTGGTTTCGCCGCTGGGGGTGGTACCGAAGAAAGAACAGAATAAATTTCGGCTCATTCATCATTTGTCTTACCCGGAGGGGTTATCGGTGAATGATGGCATTGCGGTGGAGCTGTCGGCGGTATATTATGTGTCGTTCGATAAGGCGTTGGATCTGGTCAGGGCGGCGGGTCCGGATTAGAGTTGAGCGCGGTTCGCGGTTCGAGGTTCTCCAGTTCTAGGCTCGAGTGATTTTGGGGCCTGTTCTAGATCGAACTAGAACTCGAGCTTTTTGCAAAAGCTCGATAGTTCTAGAAACGTTCGATAATGGTTCTAGCAGCAAAAAAACAGCTAATTCCTAGCTGGCTTTCCGCTGTAATAGTGTAAGTAACTCTGTGACTCACACTATTGTGACGCCCTGGGCAAGCCAGGGGTCACAGGTCACAACACCACCACACCCCACACTCCAGGTAGGCACATCACAGCTAAACTACAAATCCTTGTTGCCTTCCTCCAGAGGCTGATGATTCACACCAGGGGGTGGGCCAGGCAGTTGGCTCCGCCCACCGAGGAGGTCACAGCTCTGGAGGCGGGAGAAACCAGGCAGTTGAGCCCAGGGAGGGCAAGTGTGAGGAGCTAAAGTGAGAGAGTAAACAAGCAGTGAAAGTAGAAAAGTGGAAAAGGAGGAAAGCAAGTGAGGTGACACGAAGGAAGGAAAGCCTGAAGGGTCCAGCTTTGTGTAGGGCCAGGACAGCAAGGTCAGCGACGGCGGTGACTGTCTGGAGGGGGACCGTTTGGAAGTTCCTGGAAGGACCCCGTTGGCTGTGTGCCCGGTGGTCTGGAGCAGTGTTCCGAAGGACAGTCAGCACCAGGGCAGGGGCCTCTCGGACCCCGGCAAGGCTAGGAGTCGCCAAATTTGCCGAATCCGTCAGTGAAGGGGACGTAGATCCCCCAACAACCAAGTCCCGATTGAAGGCAACAGCCCAACCTGAATCAGAGAGACACTGCCACCGCCACGGCACCAGTTTCTCAGGGCCAGCGCCTGTGGGCAAAGTGTAGGGCTCCTCCGGCCCAGATTGAAGCCGGGGAGCGGGTAACCGGAGGGAATCCACCGCTACCACAAGTCAACCATAGGTGCAAGGAAGAGGGACATCACCGTCACCTACCGGGAGTGCAGGTGCAGCCGTCTGTGGGACCGTCCTACCAGCCGTTTGGTTTACCGTACAAACTGTGTCCACGTCTCAGGCTGAGTGAGTGCCACAGTGCCGCAAGGCACAGCGCTGCCCCCGCGTCCCTGCGCCCACCAGGCCCTACACCTCCCAAACCATCACCGGGCCCCGGGATCACCAACCCCTGCCCACGGAGGGGCAACACAACACCTGGCTGCTCCGCATCACCATCCCCGGGATCCCCGTATTGAGCAGCGGTGGTGAAATCACCACAACCGTGGGTGGCGTCACGGACAATAATCATCCCCTCACCCAACAACAACCCCCTTTCACTCACGGGCGAGGAGTGCCGCTCGAGAAACCCCCGGGATCCGGCCTACGGCTCGAGCCACCACTGAGCAGCGGCAGCCGGACCCGAGCAGAAGGGGGGTGAGCGTAGTGTGCTGACACCCTCCTCCCCGCCCGCGACACTATTATGAAATTTCAGTGTATAGTGTGCGGGAACAGCGCCTTCAGATCACTGCTGTTTGTATAATGGCGATCGCCATTTTTTTTTTTTTTCCTTGTCTTCCTTCCCTAAGCGCGCGCGTGTAGTGGGGAGGGCCATTATGGCAGCCAATCCCAGACACACACACAGCTAAGTGGACTTTTAGCCAGAGAAGCAACGGCATGTGTGATAGGATGTCCATGTCACATGTCCCTGCATTATAAAAACGAGTATCTGCCCATCCGGACGCCATTATCTCTTCTGCGTCCTTGGTGTCAGACATCACAGGCGCAGCTCCGTCATTTGTCCTATCGCCGATACTGCTATATGTGCTCCATACACGGCGCTGGACAGCTTAGGGATAGCACTTTCTATAAGTCCTTTTAAGGGCTCGTACCAGCAGGGTCAGAGCCATAGGTGACAGGTCCTGAAAACAGAGACAGCGTCTGTGTAGCTAAGGTCAGGGATTTCGTCGCTGCATTTCCCCATTAGGGGGGAATAGAAAGGCAGGCTTCCTTTCCTCTACCCAGAGCCCCACAATCCTGGCACTGTACCCTCCTGTCCTCTGCACACTCCAACTCATTATAACTAAGCCATTATACTAGCAAACACTAAGTGTACCTAGTGGCATCCTAAACGTGGCTATTGGACTTTTGTCTAGTCCCACTAGTGCAAAGATATTTGCAGCACGTCTGCCTGCATTGCATACTCAAACTCATTATAACTAAGCCATTATACTAGCAAACACTCAGTGTACCTAGTGGCATCCTAAACGTGGCTATTGGACTTTTGTCTAGTCCCACTAGTGCAAAGATATTTGCAGCACGTCTGCCTGCATTGCACACTCAAACTCATTATAACTAAGACATTATGCTAGCAAACACTCTGTACCTAGTGGCATCCTAAACGTGGCTATTGGACTTTTGTCTAGTCCCACTAGTGCAAAGATATTTGCAGCACGTCTGCCTGCATTGCACACTCAAACTCATTATAACTAAGCCATTATACTAGCAAACACTCAGTGTACCTAGTTGCATCCTAAACGTGGCTATTGGACTTTTGTCTAGTCCCACTAGTGCAAAGATATTTGCAGCACGTCTGCCTGCATTGCACACTCAAACTCATTATAACTAAGCCATTATACTAGCAAACACTCAGTGTACCTAGTGGCATCCTAAACGTGGCTATTGGACTTTTGTCTAGTCCCACTAGTGCAAAGATATTTTCAGCACGTCTGCCTGCATTGCACACTCAAACTCATTATAACTAAGCCATTATACTAGCAAACACTCAGTGTACCTAGTGGCATCCTAAACGTGGCTATTGGACTTTTGTCTAGTCCCACTAGTGCAAAGATATTTGCAGCATGTCTGCCTGCATTGCACACTCAAACTCATTATAACTAAGCCATTATACTAGCAAACACTCAGTGTACCTAGTGGCATCCTAAACGTGGCTATTGGACTTTTGCATAGTCCCACTAGTGCAAAGATATTTGCAGCACGTCTGCCTGCATTGCACACTCAAACTCATTATAACTAAGCCATTATACTAGCAAACACTCAGTGTACCTAGTGGCATCCTAAACGTGGCTATTTGACTTTTGTCTAGTTCCACTAGTGCAAAGATATTTGCAGCACGTCTGCCTGCATTGCACACTCAAACTCATTATAACTAAGCCATTATACTAGCAAACACTCAGTGTACCTAGTGGCATCCTAAACGTGGCTATTGGACTTTTGTCTAGTCCCACTAGTGCAAAGATATTTGCAGCACGTCTGCCTGCATTGCACACTCAAACTCATTATAACTAAGCCATTATACTAGCAAACACTCAGTGTACCCAGTGGCATCCTAAACGTGGCTATTGGACTTTTGTATAGTCCCACTAGTGCAAAGATATTTGCAGCACGTCTGCCTGCATTGCACACTCAAACTCCTTATAACTAAGCCATTATACTAGCAAACACTCAGTGTACCTAGTGGCATCCTAAACGTGGCTATTTGACTTTTGTCTAGTCCCACTAGAGCAAAGATATTTGCAGCACGTCTGCCTGCATTGCACACTCAAATTCCTTATAACTAAGCCATTATACTAGCAAACACTCAGTGTACCTAGTGGCATCCTAAACGTGGCTATTGGACTTTTGTCTAGTCCCACTAGGGCAAATATATTTGCAGCACGTCTGCCTGCATTGCACACTCAAACTCATTATAACTAAGCCATTATACTAGCAAACACTCAGTGTACCTAGTGGCATCCTAAACGTGGCTATTGGACTTTTGTCTAGTCCCACTAATGCAAAGATATTTGCAGCACGTCTGCCTGCATTGCACACTCAAATTCCTTATAACTAAGCCATTATACTAGCAAACACTCAGTGTACCTAGTGGCATCCTAAACGTGGCTATTGGACTTTTGTCTAGTCCCACTAGGGCAAAGATATTTGCAGCACGTCTGCCTGCATTGCACACTCAAACTCATTATAACTAAGCCATTATACTAGCAAACACTCAGTGTACCTAGTGGCATCCTAAACGTGGCTATTGGACTTTTGTCTAGTCCCACTAGTGCAAAGATATTTGCAGCACGTCTGCCTGGATTGCACACTCAAACTCATTATAACTAAGCCATTATACTAGCAAACACTCAGTGTACCTAGTGGCATCCTAAACGTGGCTATTGGACTTTTGTCTAGTCCCACTAGTGCAAAGATATTTGCAGCACGTCTGCCTGCATTGCATACTCAAACTCATTATAACTAAGCCATTATACTAGCAAACACTCAGTGTACCTAGTGGCATCCTAAACGTGGCTATTGGACTTTTGTCTAGTCCCACTAGTGCAAAGATATTTGCAGCACGTCTGCCTGCATTGCACACTCAAACTCATTATAACTAAGACATTATGCTAGCAAACACTCTGTACCTAGTGGCATCCTAAACGTGGCTATTGGACTTTTGTCTAGTCCCACTAGTGCAAAGATATTTGCAGCACGTCTGCCTGCATTGCACACTCAAACTCATTATAACTAAGCCATTATACTAGCAAACACTCAGTGTACCTAGTTGCATCCTAAACGTGGCTATTGGACTTTTGTCTAGTCCCACTAGTGCAAAGATATTTGCAGCACGTCTGCCTGCATTGCACACTCAAACTCATTATAACTAAGCCATTATACTAGCAAACACTCAGTGTACCTAGTGGCATCCTAAACGTGGCTATTGGACTTTTGTCTAGTCCCACTAGTGCAAAGATATTTTCAGCACGTCTGCCTGCATTGCACACTCAAACTCATTATAACTAAGCCATTATACTAGCAAACACTCAGTGTACCTAGTGGCATCCTAAACGTGGCTATTGGACTTTTGTCTAGTCCCACTAGTGCAAAGATATTTGCAGCACGTCTGCCTGCATTGCACACTCAAACTCATTATAACTAAGCCATTATACTAGCAAACACTCAGTGTACCTAGTGGCATCCTAAACGTGGCTATTGGACTTTTGCATAGTCCCACTAGTGCAAAGATATTTGCAGCACGTCTGCCTGCATTGCACACTCAAACTCATTATAACTAAGCCATTATACTAGCAAACACTCAGTGTACCTAGTGGCATCCTAAACGTGGCTATTGGACTTTTGTCTAGTCCCACTAGTGCAAAGATATTTGCAGCACGTCTGCCTGCATTGCACACTCAAACTCATTATAACTAAGCCATTATACTAGCAAACACTCAGTGTACCCAGTGGCATCCTAAACGTGGCTATTGGACTTTTGTATAGTCCCACTAGTGCAAAGATATTTGCAGCACGTCTGCCTGCATTGCACACTCAAACTCCTTATAACTAAGCCATTATACTAGCAAACACTCAGTGTACCTAGTGGCATCCTAAACGTGGCTATTTGACTTTTGTCTAGTCCCACTAGAGCAAAGATATTTGCAGCACGTCTGCCTGCATTGCACACTCAAATTCCTTATAACTAAGCCATTATACTAGCAAACACTCAGTGTACCTAGTGGCATCCTAAACGTGGCTATTGGACTTTTGTCTAGTCCCACTAGGGCAAAGATATTTGCAGCACGTCTGCCTGCATTGCACACTCAAACTCATTATAACTAAGCCATTATACTAGCAAACACTCAGTGTACCTAGTGGCATCCTAAACGTGGCTATTGGACTTTTGTCTAGTCCCACTAATGCAAAGATATTTGCAGCACGTCTGCCTGCATTGCACACTCAAATTCCTTATAACTAAGCCATTATACTAGCAAACACTCAGTGTACCTAGTGGCATCCTAAACGTGGCTATTGGACTTTTGTCTAGTCCCACTAGGGCAAAGATATTTGCAGCACGTCTGCCTGCATTGCACACTCAAACTCATTATAACTAAGCCATTATACTAGCAAACACTCAGTGTACCTAGTGGCATCCTAAACGTGGCTATTGGACTTTTGTCTAGTCCCACTAGTGCAAAGATATTTGCAGCACGTCTGCCTGGATTGCACACTCAAACTCATTATAACTAAGCCATTATACTAGCAAACACTCAGTGTACCTAGTGGCATCCTAAACGTGGCTATTGGACTTTTGTCTAGTCCCACTAGTGCAAAGATATTTGCAGCACGTCTGCCTGCATTGCATACTCAAACTCATTATAACTAAGCCATTATACTAGCAAACACTCAGTGTACCTAGTGGCATCCTAAACGTGGCTATTGGACTTTTGTCTAGTCCCACTAGTGCAAAGATATTTGCAGCACGTCTGCCTGCATTGCACACTCAAACTCATTATAACTAAGACATTATGCTAGCAAACACTCTGTACCTAGTGGCATCCTAAACGTGGCTATTGGACTTTTGTCTAGTCCCACTAGTGCAAAGATATTTGCAGCACGTCTGCCTGCATTGCACACTCAAACTCATTATAACTAAGCCATTATACTAGCAAACACTCAGTGTACCTAGTTGCATCCTAAACGTGGCTATTGGACTTTTGTCTAGTCCCACTAGTGCAAAGATATTTGCAGCACGTCTGCCTGCATTGCACACTCAAACTCATTATAACTAAGCCATTATACTAGCAAACACTCAGTGTACCTAGTGGCATCCTAAACGTGGCTATTGGACTTTTGTCTAGTCCCACTAGTGCAAAGATATTTTCAGCACGTCTGCCTGCATTGCACACTCAAACTCATTATAACTAAGCCATTATACTAGCAAACACTCAGTGTACCTAGTGGCATCCTAAACGTGGCTATTGGACTTTTGTCTAGTCCCACTAGTGCAAAGATATTTGCAGCACGTCTGCCTGCATTGCACACTCAAACTCATTATAACTAAGCCATTATACTAGCAAACACTCAGTGTACCTAGTGGCATCCTAAACGTGGCTATTGGACTTTTGCATAGTCCCACTAGTGCAAAGATATTTGCAGCACGTCTGCCTGCATTGCACACTCAAACTCATTATAACTAAGCCATTATACTAGCAAACACTCAGTGTACCTAGTGGCATCCTAAACGTGGCTATTTGACTTTTGTCTAGTTCCACTAGTGCAAAGATATTTGCAGCACGTCTGCCTGCATTGCACACTCAAACTCATTATAACTAAGCCATTATACTAGCAAACACTCAGTGTACCTAGTGGCATCCTAAACGTGGCTATTGGACTTTTGTCTAGTCCCACTAGTGCAAAGATATTTGCAGCACGTCTGCCTGCATTGCACACTCAAACTCATTATAACTAAGCCATTATACTAGCAAACACTCAGTGTACCCAGTGGCATCCTAAACGTGGCTATTGGACTTTTGTATAGTCCCACTAGTGCAAAGATATTTGCAGCACGTCTGCCTGCATTGCACACTCAAACTCCTTATAACTAAGCCATTATACTAGCAAACACTCAGTGTACCTAGTGGCATCCTAAACGTGGCTATTTGACTTTTGTCTAGTCCCACTAGAGCAAAGATATTTGCAGCACGTCTGCCTGCATTGCACACTCAAATTCCTTATAACTAAGCCATTATACTAGCAAACACTCAGTGTACCTAGTGGCATCCTAAACGTGGCTATTGGACTTTTGTCTAGTCCCACTAGGGCAAAGATATTTGCAGCACGTCTGCCTGCATTGCACACTCAAACTCA
The DNA here is from genome assembly GCF_048569485.1 of Anomaloglossus baeobatrachus. Lineage (NCBI taxonomy): Eukaryota > Metazoa > Chordata > Amphibia > Anura > Aromobatidae > Anomaloglossus > Anomaloglossus baeobatrachus. Next base: position 303,706,998 of record NC_134354.1, read on the forward strand.
TTATAACTAAGCCATTATACTAGCAAACACTCAGTGTACCTAGTGGCATCCTAAACGTGGCTATTGGACTTTTGTCTAGTCCCACTAATGCAAAGATATTTGCAGCACGTCTGCCTGCGTTGCACACTCAAACTCATTATAACTAAGCCATTATACTAGCAAACACTCAGTGTACCTAGTGGCATCCTAAACGTGGCTATTGGACTTTTGTCTAGTCCCACTAGTGCAAAGATATTTGCAGCACGTCTGCCTGGATTTCACACTCAAACTCATTATAACTAAGCCATTATACTAGCAAACATTCAGTGTACCTAGTGGCATCCTAAACGTGGCTATTGGACTTTTGTCTAGTCCCACTAGTGCAAAGATATTTGCAGCACGTCTGCCTCTATTGCACACTCAAACTCATTATAACTAAACTATTATACTGGCAAACACTCAGTGTACCTAGTGGCATCCTAAACGTGGCTATTGGACTTTTGTCTAGTCCCACTAGTGCAAAGATATTTGCAGCACGTCTGCCTGCATTGCACACTCAAACTCATTATAACTAAGCCATTATACTAGCAAACACTCAGTGTACCTAGTGGCATCCTAAACGTGGCTATTTGACTTTTGTCTAGTCCCACTAGTGCAAAGATATTTGCAGCACGTCTGCCTGCATTGCACACTCAAACTCATTATAACTAAGCCATTTTACTAGCAAACACTCAGTGTACCTAGTGGCATCCTAAACGTGGCTATTTGACTTTTGTCTAGTCCCACTAGTGCAAAGATATTTGCAGCACGTCTGCCTGCATTGCACACTCAAACTCATTATAACTAAGTCATTATACTAGCAAGCACTCAGTGTACCTAGTGGCATCCTAAACGTGGCTATTTGACTTTTGTCCAGTCCCACTAGTGCAAAGATATTTGCAGCACGTCTGCCTGCATTGCACACTCAAACTCATTATAACTAAGCCATTATAATAGCAAACACTCAGTGTACCTAGTGGCATCCTAAACGTGGCTATTGGACTTTTGTCTAGTCCCACTAGTGCAAAGATATTTGCAGCACGTCTGCCTGAATTGCACACTCAAACTCATTATAACTAAGCCATTATACTAGCAAACACTCAGTGTACCTAGTGGCATCCTAAACGTGGCTATTTGACTTTTGTATAGTCCCACTAGTGCAAAGATATTTGCAGCACGTCTGCCTGCATTGCACACTCAAACTCATTATAACTAAGCCATTATACTAGCAAACACTCAGTGTACCTAGTGGCATCCTAAACGTGGCTATTTGACTTTTGTCTAGTCCCACTAGTGCAAAGATATTTGCAGCACGTCTGCCTGCATTGCACACTCAAATTCATTATAACTAAGCCATTATACTAGCAAACACTCAGTGTACCTAGTGGCATCCTAAACGTGGCTATTGGACGTTTGTCTAGTCCCACTAGTGCAAAGATATTTGCAGCACGTCTGCCTGCATTGCACACTCAAACTCATTATAACTAAGCCATTTTACTAGCAAACACTCAGTGTACCTAGTGGCATCCTAAACGTGGCTATTTGACTTTTGTCTAGTCCCACTAGTGCAAAGATATTTGCAGCACGTCTGCCTGCATTGCACACTCAAACTCATTATAACTAAGCCATTATACTAGCAAGCACTCAGTGTACCTAGTGGCATCCTAAACGTGGCTATTTGACTTTTGTCTAGTCCCACTAGTGCAAAGATATTTGAAGCACGTCTGCCTGCATTGCACACTCAAACTCATTATAACTAAGCCATTATACTAGCAAACACTCAGTGTACCTAGTGGCATCCTAAACGTGGCTATTGGACTTTTGTCTAGTCCCACTAGTGCAAAGATATTTGCAGCACGTCTGCCTGCATTGCACACTCAAACTCATTATAACTAAGCCATTATACTAGCAAACACTCAGTGTACCTAGTGTCATCCTAAACGTGGCTATTGGACTTTTGTCTAGTCCACCTAGTGCAAAGATATTTGCAGCATGTCTGCCTGCATTGCACACTCAAACTCATTATAACTAAGCCATTATACTAGCAAACACTGAGTGTACCTAGTGGCATCCTAAACTTGGCTAGTTGACTTTTGTCTAGTCCCACTAGTGCAAAGATATTTGCAGCACGTCTGCCTGGATTTCACACTCAAACTCATTATAACTAAGCCATTATACTAGCAAACACTCAGTGTACCTAGTGGCATCCTAAACGTGGCTATTGGACTTTTGTCTAGTCCCACTAATGCAAAGATATTTGCAGCACGTCTGCCTGCATTGCACACTCAAACTCATTATAACTAAGCCATTATACTAGCAAACACTCAGTGTACCTAGTGGCATCCTAAACGTGGCTATTGGACTTTTGTCTAGTCCCACTAGTGCAAAGATATTTGCAGCACGTCTGCCTGGATTGCACACTCAAACTCATTATAACTAAGCCATTATACTAGCAAACATTCAGTTTACCTAGTGGCATCCTAAACGTGGCTATTGGACTTTTGTCTAGTCCCACTAGTGCAAAGATATTTGCAGCACGTCTGCCTCTATTGCACACTCAAACTCATTATAACTAAACTATTATACTAGCAAACACTCAGTGTACCTAGTGGCATCCTAAACGTGGCTATTGGACTTTTGTCTAGTCCCACTAGTGCAAAGATATTTGCAGCACGTCTGCCTGCATTGCACACTCAAACTCATTATAACTAAGCCATTATACTAGCAAACACTCAGTGTACCTAGTGGCATCCTAAACGTGGCTATTTGACTTTTGTCTAGTCCCACTAGTGCAAAGATATTTGCAGCACGTCTGCCTGCATTGCACACTCAAACTCATTATAACTAAGCCATTTTACTAGCAAACACTCAGTGTACCTAGTGGCATCCTAAACGTGGCTATTTGACTTTTGTCTAGTCTCACTAGTGCAAAGATATTTGCAGCACGTCTGCCTGCATTGCACACTCAAACTCATTATAACTAAGTCATTATACTAGCAAGCACTCAGTGTACCTAGTGGCATCCTAAACGTGGCTATTTGACTTTTGTCCAGTCCCACTAGTGCAAAGATATTTGCAGCACGTCTGCCTGCATTGCACACTCAAACTCATTATAACTAAGCCATTATACTAGCAAACACTCAGTGTACCTAGTGGCATCCTAAACGTGGCTATTGGACTTTTGTCTAGTCCCACTAGTGCAAAGATATTTGCAGCACGTCTGCCTGCACTGCACACTCAAACTCATTATAACTAAGCCATTATACTAGCAAACACTCAGTGTACCTAGTGGCATCCTAAACGTGGCTATTTGACTTTTGTATAGTCCCACTAGTGCAAAGATATTTGCAGCACGTCTGCCTGCATTGCACACTCAAACTCATTATAACTAAGCCATTATACTAGTTAACACTCAGTGTACCTAGTGGCATCCTAAACGTGGCTATTTGACTTTTGTCTAGTCCCACTAGTGCAAAGATATTTGCAGCACGTCTGCCTGCATTGCACACTCAAATTCATTATAACTAAGCCATTATACTAGCAAACACTCAGTGTACCTAGTGGCATCCTAAACGTGGCTATTGGACGTTTGTCTAGTCCCACTAGTGCAAAGATATTTGCAGCACGCCTGCCTGCATTGCACACTCAAACTCATTATAACTAAGCCATTTTACTAGCAAACACTCAGTGTACCTAGTGGCATCCTAAACGTGGCTATTTGACTTTTGTCTAGTCCCACTAGTGCAAAGATATTTGCAGCACGTCTGCCTGCATTGCACACTCAAACTCATTATAACTAAGCCATTATACTAGCAAGCACTCAGTGTACCTAGTGGCATCCTAAACGTGGCTATTTGACTTTTGTCTAGTCCCACTAGTGCAAAGATATTTGAAGCACGTCTGCCTGCATTGCACACTCAAACTCATTATAACTAAGCCATTATACTAGCAAACACTCAGTGTACCTAGTGGCATCCTAAACGTGGCTATTGGACTTTTGTCTAGTCCCACTAGTGCAAAGATATTTGCAGCACGTCTGCCTGCATTGCACACTCAAACTCATTATAACTAAGCCATTATACTAGCAAACACTCAGTGTACCTAGTGTCATCCTAAACGTGGCTATTGGACTTTTGTCTAGTCCCACTAGTGCAAAGATATTTGCAGCATGTCTGCCTGCATTGCACACTCAAACTCATTATAACTAAGCCATTATACTAGCAAACACTGAGTGTACCTAGTGGCATCCTAAACTTGGCTAGTTGACTTTTGTCTAGTCCCACTAGTGCAAAGATATTTGCAGCACGTCTGCCTGCATTGCACACTCAAACTCATTATAACTAAGCCATTATACTAGCAAACACTCAGTGTACCTAGTGGCATCCTAAACGTGGCTATTGGACTTTTGTCTAGTCCCACTAGTGCAAAGATATTTGCAGCACGTCTGCCTGCATTGCACACTTAAACTCATTATAACTAAGCCATTATACTAGCAAACATTCAGTGTACCTAGTGGCATCCTAAACGTGGCTATTGGACTTTTGTCTAGTCCCACTAGTGCAAAGATATTTGCAGCACGTCTGCCTGCATTGCACACTCAAACTCATTATAACTAAGCCATTATACTAGCAAACACTCAGTGTACCTAGTGGCATCCTAAACGTGGCTATTGGACTTTTGTCTAGTCCCACTAGTGCAAAGATATTTGCAGCACGTCTGCCTGCATTGCACACTCAAACTCATTATAACTAAGCCATTATACTAGCAAACACTGAGTGTACCTAGTGGCATCCTAAACATGGCTATTTGACTTTTGTCTAGTCCCACTAGTGCAAAGATATTTGCAGCACGTCTGCCTGCATTGCACACTTAAACTCATTATAACTAAGCCATTATACTAGCAAACACTTAGTGTACCTAGTGGCATCCTAAACGTGGCTATTGGACTTTTGCATAGTCCCACTAGTGCAAAGATATTTGCAGCACGTCTGCCTGAATTGCACACTTAAACTCATTATAACTAAGCCATTATACTAGCAAACATTCAGTGTACCTAGTGGCATCCTAAACGTGGCTATTGGACTTTTGTCTAGTCCCACTAGTGCAAAGATATTTTCAGCACGTCTGCCTGCATTGCACACTCAAACTCAATATAACTAAGCCATTATACTAGCAAACACTCAGTGTACCTAGTGGCATCCTAAACGTGGCTATTGGACTTTTGTCTAGTCCCACTAGTGCAAAGATATTTGCAGCACGTCTGCCTGCATTGCACACTCAAACTCATTATAACTAAGCCATTATACTAGCAAACACTCAGTGTACCTAGTGGCATCCTAAACGTGGCTATTGGACTTTTGTCTAGTCCCACTAGTGCAAACATATTTGCAGCACGTCTGCCTGCATTGCACACTCAAACTCATTATAACTAAGCCATTATACTAGCAAACACTCAGTGTACCTAGTGGCATCCTAAACGTGGCTATTGGACTTTTGTATAGTCCCACTAGTGCAAAGATATTTGCAGCACGTCTGCCTGCATTGCACACTCAAACTCATTATAACTAAGCCATTATACTAGCAAACACTCAGTGTACCTAGTGGCATCCTAAACGTGGCTATTTGACATTTGTCTAGTCCCACTAGTGCAAAGATATTTGCAGCACGTCTGCCTGTATTGCACACTCAAACTCATTATAACTAAGCCATTATACTAGCAAACACTCAGTGTACCTAGTGGCATCCTAAACGTGGCTATTGGACTTTTGTCTAGTCCCACTAGTGCAAAGATATTTGCAGCACGTCTGCCTGTATTGCAAACTCAAACTCATTATAACTAAGCCATTATACTAGCAAACACTCAGTGTACCTAGTGGCATCCTAAACGTGGCTATTGGACTTTTGTCTAGTCCCACTAGTGCAAAGATATTTACAGCACGTCTGCCTGCATTGCACACTCAAACTCATTATAACTAAGTCATTATACTAGCAAACACTCAGTGTACCTAGTGGCATCCTAAACGTGGCTATTTGACTTTTGTCTAGTCCCACTAGTGCAAAGATATTTGCAGCACGTCTGCCTGCATTGCACACTCAAACTCATTATAACTAAGCCATTTTACTAGCAAACACTCAGTGTACCTAGTGGCATCCTAAACGTGGCTATTTGACTTTTGTCTAGTCCCACTAGTGCAAAGATATTTGCAGCACATCTGCCTGCATTGCACACTCAAACTCATTATAACTAAGCCATTATACTAGCAAGCACTCAGTGTACCTAGTGGCATCCTAAATGTGGCTATTTGACTTTTGTCTAGTCCCACTAGTGCAAAGATATTTGCAGCACGTCTGCCTGCATTGCACACTCAAACTCATTATAACTAAGCCATTATACTAGCAAACACTCAGTGTACCTAGTGGCATCCTAAACGTGGCTATTGGACTTTTGTCTAGTCCCACTAGTGCAAAGATATTTGCTGCACGTCTGCCTGCATTGCACACTCAAACTCATTATAACTAAGCCATTATGCTAGCAAATACTCAGTGTACCTAGTGGCATCCTAAACGTGGCTATTGGACGTTTGTCTAGTCCCACTAGTGCAAAGATATTTGCAGCACGTCTGCCTGCATTGCACACTCAAACTCATTATAACTAAGCCATTATACTAGCAAACACTCAGTGTACCTAGTGGCATCCTAAACGTGGCTATTGGACTTTTGTCTAGTCCCACTAGTGCAAAGATATTTGCAGCACGTCTGCCTGCATTGCACACTCAAACTCATTATAACTAAGCCATTATACTAGCAAACACTCAGTGTACCTAGTGGCATCCTAAACGTGGCTATTGGACTTTTGTCTAGTCCCACTAGTGCAAAGATATTTGCAGCACGTCTGCCTGCATTGCACACTCAAACTCATTATAATTAAGCCATTATACTAGCAAACACTCAGTGTACCTAGTGGCATCCTAAACGTGGCTATTTGACTTTTGTCTAGTCCCATTAGTGCAAAGATATTTGCAGCACGTCTGCCTGCATTGCACACTCAAACTCATTATAACTAAGCCATTTTACTAGCAAACACTCAGTGTACCTAGTGGCATCCTAAACGTGGCTATTTGACTTTTGTCTAGTCCCACTAGTGCAAAGATATTTGCAGCACGTCTGCCTGCATTGCACACTCAAACTCATTATAACTAAGCCATTATACTAGCAAACACTCAGTGTACCTAGTGGCATCCTAAACGTGGCTATTTGACTTTTGTATAGTCCCACTAGTGCAAAGATAATTGCAGCACGTCTGCCTGCATTGCACACTCAAACTCATTATAACTAAGCCATTATACTAGCAAACATTCAGTGTACCTAGTGGCATCCTAAACGTGGCTATTTGACTTTTGTCTAGTCCCACTAGTGCAAAGATATTTGCAGCACGTCTGCCTGCATTGCACACTCAAATTCATTATAACTAAGCCATTATACTAGCAAACACTCAGTGTACCTAGTGGCATCCTAAACGTGGCTATTGGACGTTTGTCTAGTCCCACTAGTGCAAAGATATTTGCAGCACGTCTGCCTGCATTGCACACTCAAACTCATTATAACTAAGCCATTTTACTAGCAAACACTCAGTGTACCTAGTGGCATCCTAAACGTGGCTATTTGACTTTTGTCTAGTCCCACTAGTGCAAAGATATTTGCAGCACGTCTGCCTGCATTGCACACTCAAACTCATTATAACTAAGCCATTATACTAGCAAGCACTCAGTGTACCTAGTGGCATCCTAAACGTGGCTATTTGACTTTTGTCTAGTCCCACTAGTGCAAAGATATTTGAAGCACGTCTGCCTGCATTGCACACTCAAACTCATTATAACTAAGCCATTATACTAGCAAACACTCAGTGTACCTAGTGGCATCCTAAACGTGGCTATTGGACTTTTGTCTAGTCCCACTAGTGCAAAGATATTTGCAGCACGTCTGCCTGCATTGCACACTCAAACTCATTATAACTAAGCCATTATACTAGCAAACACTCAGTGTACCTAGTGTCATCCTAAACGTGGCTATTGGACTTTTGTCTAGTCCCACTAGTGCAAAGATATTTGCAGCATGTCTGCCTGCATTGCACACTCAAACTCATTATAACTAAGACATTATACTAGCAAACACTGAGTGTACCTAGTGGCATCCTAAACTTGGCTATTTGACTTTTGTCTAGTCCCACTAGTGCAAAGATATTTGCAGCACGTCTGCCTGCATTGCACACTCAAACTCATTATAACTAAGCCATTATACTAGCAAACACTCAGTGTACCTAGTGGCATCCTAAACGTGGCTATTGGACTTTTGTCTAGTCCCACTAGTGCAAAGATATTTGCAGCACGTCTGCCTGCATTGCACACTTAAACTCATTATAACTAAGCCATTATACTAGCAAACACTCAGTGTACCTAGTGGCATCCTAAACGTGGCTATTGGACTTTTGTCTAGTCCCACTAGTGCAAAGATATTTGCAGCACGTCTGCCTGCATTGCACACTCAAACTCATTATAACTAAGCCATTATACTAGCAAACACTGAGTGTACCTAGTGGCATCCTAAACATGGCTATTTGACTTTTGTCTAGTCCCACTAGTGCAAAGATATTTGCAGCACGTCTGCCTGCATTGCACACTTAAACTCATTATAACTAAGCCATTATACTAGCAAACACTTAGTGTACCTAGTGGCATCCTAAACGTGGCTATTGGACTTTTGTCTAGTCCCACTAGTGCAAAGATATTTGCAGCACGTCTGCCTGCATTGCACACTTAAACTCATTATAACTAAGCCATTATACTAGCAAACATTCAGTGTACCTAGTGGCATCCTAAATGTGGCTATTGGACTTTTGTCTAGTCCCACTAGTGCAAAGATATTTTCAGCACGTCTGCCTGCATTGCACACTCAAACTCAATATAACTAAGCCATTATACTAGCAAACACTCAGTGTACCTAGTGGCATCCTAAACGTGGCTATTGGACTTTTGTCTAGTCCCACTAGTGCAAAGATATTTGCAGCACGTCTGCCTGCATTGCACACTCAAACTCATTATAACTAAGCCATTTTACTAGCAAACACTCAGTGTACCTAGTGGCATCCTAAACGTGGCTATTTGACTTTTGTCTAGTCCCACTAGTGCAAAGATATTTGCAGCACGTCTGCCTGTATTGCACACTCAAACTCATTATAACTAAGCCATTATACTAGCAAACACTCAGTGTACCTAGTGGCATCCTAAACGTGGCTATTGGACTTTTGTCTAGTCCCACTAGTGCAAAGATATTTGCAGCACGTCTGCCTGTATTGCACACTCAAACTCATTATAACTAAGCCATTATACTAGCAAACACTCAGTGTACCTAGTGGCATCCTAAACGTGGCTATTGGACTTTTGTCTAGTCCCACTAGTGCAAAGATATTTACAGCACGTCTGCCTGCATTGCACACTCAAACTCATTATAACTAAGCCATTATACTAGCAAACACTCAGTGTACCTAGTGGCATCCTAAACGTGGCTATTTGACTTTTGTCTAGTCCCACTAGTGCAAAGATATTTGCAGCACGTCTGCCTGCATTGCACACTCAAACTCATTATAACTAAGCCATTATACTAGCAAACACTCAGTGTACCTAGTGGCATCCTAAACGTGGCTATTTGACTTTTGTCTAGTCCCACTAGTGCAAAGATATTTGCAGCACGTCTGCCTGCATTGCACACTCAAATTCATTATAACTAAGCCATTATACTAGCAAACACTCAGTGTACCTAGTGGCATCCTAAACGTGGCTATTGGACGTTTGTCTAGTCCCACTAGTGCAAAGATATTTGCAGCATGTCTGCCTGCATTGCACACTCAAACTCATTATAACTAAGCCATTATACTAGCAAACACTCAGTGTACCTAGTGGCATCCTAAACGTGGCTATTTGACTTTTGTCTAGTCCCACTAGTGCAAAGATATTTGCAGCACGTCTGCCTGCATTGCACACTCAAACTCATTATAACTAAGCCATTATACTAGCAAGCACTCAGTGTACCTAGTGGCATCCTAAACGTGGCTATTTGACTTTTGTCTAGTCCCACTAGTGCAAAGATATTTGAAGCACGTCTGCCTGCATTGCACACTCAAACTCATTATAACTAAGCCATTATACTAGCAAACACTCAGTGTACCTAGTGGCATCCTAAACGTGGCTATTGGACTTTTGTCTAGTCCCACTAGTGCAAAGATATTTGCAGCACGTCTGCCTGCATTGCACACTCAAACTCATTATAACTAAGCCATTATACTAGCAAACACTCAGTGTACCTAGTGTCATCCTAAACGTGGCTATTGGACTTTTGTCTAGTCCCACTAGTGCAAAGATATTTGCAGCATGTCTGCCTGCATTGCACACTCAAACTCATTATAACTAAGCCATTATACTAGCAAACACTGAGTGTACCTAGTGGCATCCTAAACTTGGCTATTTGACTTTTGTCTAGTCCCACTAGTGCAAAGATATTTGCAGCACGTCTGCCTGCATTGCACACTCAAACTCATTATAACTAAGCCATTATACTAGCAAACACTCAGTGTACCTAGTGGCATCCTAAACGTGGCTATTGGACTTTTGTCTAGTCCCACTAGTGCAAAGATATTTGCAGCACGTCTGCCTGCATTGCACACTTAAACTCATTATAACTAAGCCATTATACTAGCAAACATTCAGTGTACCTAGTGGCATCCTAAACGTGGCTATTGGACTTTTGTCTAGTCCCACTAGTGCAAAGATATTTGCAGCACGTCTGCCTGCATTGCACACTCAAACTCATTATAACTAAGCCATTATACTAGCAAACACTCAGTGTACCTAGTGGCATCCTAAACGTGGCTATTGGACTTTTGTCTAGTCCCACTAGTGCAAAGATATTTGCAGCACGTCTGCCTGCATTGCACACTCAAACTCATTATAACTAAGCCATTATACTAGCAAACACTGAGTGTACCTAGTGGCATCCTAAACATGGCTATTTGACTTTTGTCTAGTCCCACTAGTGCAAAGATATTTGCAGCACGTCTGCCTGCATTGCACACTTAAACTCATTATAACTAAGCCATTATACTAGCAAACACTTAGTGTACCTAGTGGCATCCTAAACGTGGCTATTGGACTTTTGTCTAGTCCCACTAGTGCAAAGATATTTGCAGCACGTCTGCCTGCATTGCACACTTAAACTCATTATAACTAAGCCATTATACTAGCAAACATTCAGTGTACCTAGTGGCATCCTAAATGTGGCTATTGGACTTTTGTCTAGTCCCACTAGTGCAAAGATATTTTCAGCACGTCTGCCTGCATTGCACACTCAAACTCAATATAACTAAGCCATTATACTAGCAAACACTCAGTGTACCTAGTGGCATCCTAAACGTGGCTATTGGACTTTTGTCTAGTCCCACTAGTGCAAAGATATTTGCAGCACGTCTGCCTGCATTGCACACTCAAACTCATTATAACTAAGCCATTATACTAGCAAACACTCAGTGTACCTAGTGGCATCCTAAACGTGGCTATTGGACTTTTGTCTAGTCCCACTAGTGCAAACATATTTGCAGCACGTCTGCCTGCATTGCACACTCAAACTCATTATAACTAAGCCATTATACTAGCAAACACTCAGTGTACCTAGTGGCATCCTAAACATGGCTATTGGACTTTTGTATAGTCCCACTAGTGCAAAGATATTTGCAGCACGTCTGCCTGCATTGCACACTTAAACTCATTATAACTAAGCCATTTTACTAGCAAACACTCAGTGTACCTAGTGGCATCCTAAACGTGGCTATTTGACTTTTGTCTAGTCCCACTAGTGCAAAGATATTTGCAGCACGTCTGCCTGCATTGCACACTCAAACTCATTATAACTAAGCCATTTTACTAGCAAACACTCAGTGTACCTAGTGGCATCCTAAACGTGGCTATTTGACTTTTGTCTAGTCCCACTAGTGCAAAGATATTTGCAGCACATCTGCCTGCATTGCACACTCAAACTCATTATAACTAAGCCATTATACTAGCAAGCACTCAGTGTACCTAGTGGCATCCTAAATGTGGCTATTTGACTTTTGTCTAGTCCCACTAGTGCAAAGATATTTGCAGCACGTCTGCCTGCATTGCACACTCAAACTCATTATAACTAAGCCATTATACTAGCAAACACTCAGTGTACCTAGTGGCATCCTAAACGTGGCTATTGGACTTTTGTCTAGTCCCACTAGTGCAAAGATATTTGCTGCACGTCTGCCTGCATTGCACACTCAAACTCATTATAACTAAGCCATTATGCTAGCAAATACTCAGTGTACCTAGTGGCATCCTAAACGTGGCTATTGGACGTTTGTCTAGTCCCACTAGTGCAAAGATATTTGCAGCACGTCTGCCTGCATTGCACACTCAAACTCATTATAACTAAGCCATTATACTAGCAAACACTCAGTGTACCTAGTGGCATCCTAAACGTGGCTATTGGACTTTTGTCTAGTCCCACTAGTGCAAAGATATTTGCAGCACGTCTGCCTGCATTGCACACTCAAACTCATTATAACTAAGCCATTATACTAGCAAACACTCAGTGTACCTAGTGGCATCCTAAACGTGGCTATTGGACTTTTGTCTAGTCCCACTAGTGCAAAGATATTTGCAGCACGTCTGCCTGCATTGCACACTCAAACTCATTATAATTAAGCCATTATACTAGCAAACACTCAGTGTACCTAGTGGCATCCTAAACGTGGCTATTTGACTTTTGTCTAGTCCCATTAGTGCAAAGATATTTGCAGCACGTCTGCCTGCATTGCACACTCAAACTCATTATAACTAGGCCATTTTACTAGCAAACACTCAGTGTACCTAGTGGCATCCTAAACGTGGCTATTGGACTTTTGTCTAGTCCCACTAGTGCAAAGATATTTGCAGCACGTCTGCCTGCATTGCACACTCAAACTCATTATAACTAAGCCATTATACTAGCAAACACTCAGTGTACCTAGTGGCATCCTAAACGTGGCTATTTGACTTTTGTATAGTCCCACTAGTGCAAAGATATTTGCAGCACGTCTGCCTGCATTGCACACTCAAACTCATTATAACTAAGCCATTATACTAGCAAACACTCAGTGTACCTAGTGGCATCCTAAACGTGGCTATTTGACTTTTGTCTAGTCCCACTAGTGCAAAGATATTTGCAGCACGTCTGCCTGCATTGCACACTCAAATTCATTATAACTAAGCCATTATACTAGCAAACACTCAGTGTACCTAGTGGCATCCTAAACGTGGCTATTGGACGTTTGTCTAGTCCCACTAGTGCAAAGATATTTGCAGCACGTCTGCCTGCATTGCACACTCAAACTCATTATAACTAAGCCATTTTACTAGCAAACACTCAGTGTACCTAGTGGCATCCTAAACGTGGCTATTTGACTTTTGTCTAGTCCCACTAGTGCAAAGATATTTGCAGCACGTCTGCCTGCATTGCACACTCAAACTCATTATAACTAAGCCATTATACTAGCAAGCACTCAGTGTACCTAGTGGCATCCTAAACGTGGCTATTTGACTTTTGTCTAGTCCCACTAGTGCAAAGATATTTGAAGCACGTCTGCCTGCATTGCACACTCAAACTCATTATAACTAAGCCATTATACTAGCAAACACTCAGTGTACCTAGTGGCATCCTAAACGTGGCTATTGGACTTTTGTCTAGTCCCACTAGTGCAAAGATATTTGCAGCACGTCTGCCTGCATTGCACACTCAAACTCATTATAACTAAGCCATTATACTAGCAAACACTCAGTGCACCTAGTGTCATCCTAAACGTGGCTATTGGACTTTTGTCTAGTCCCACTAGTGCAAAGATATTTGCAGCATGTCTGCCTGCATTGCACACTCAAACTCATTATAACTAAGCCATTATACTAGCAAACACTGAGTGTACCTAGTGGCATCCTAAACTTGGCTATTTGACTTTTGTCTAGTCCCACTAGTGCAAAGATATTTGCAGCACGTCTGCCTGCATTGCACACTCAAACTCATTATAACTAAGCCATTATACTAGCAAACACTCAGTGTACCTAGTGGCATCCTAAACGTGGCTATTGGACTTTTGTCTAGTCCCACTAGTGCAAAGATATTTGCAGCACGTCTGCCTGCATTGCACACTTAAACTCATTATAACTAAGCCATTATACTAGCAAACATTCAGTGTACCTAGTGGCATCCTAAACGTGGCTATTGGACATTTGTCTAGTCCCACTAGTGCAAAGATATTTGCAGCACGTCTGCCTGCATTGCACACTCAAACTCATTATAACTAAGCCATTATACTAGCAAACACTCAGTGTACCTAGTGGCATCCTAAACGTGGCTATTGGACTTTTGTCTAGTCCCACTAGTGCAAAGATATTTGCAGCACGTCTGCCTGCATTGCACACTCAAACTCATTATAACTAAGCCATTATACTAGCAAACACTGAGTGTACCTAGTGGCATCCTAAACATGGCTATTTGACTTTTGTCTAGTCCCACTAGTGCAAAGATATTTGCAGCACGTCTGCCTGCATTGCACACTTAAACTCATTATAACTAAGCCATTATACTAGCAAACACTTAGTGTACCTAGTGGCATCCTAAACGTGGCTATTGGACTTTTGTCTAGTCCCACTAGTGCAAAGATATTTGCAGCACGTCTGCCTGCATTGCACACTTAAACTCATTATAACTAAGCCATTATACTAGCAAACATTCAGTGTACCTAGTGGCATCCTAAATGTGGCTATTGGACTTTTGTCTAGTCCCACTAGTGCAAAGATATTTTCAGCACGTCTGCCTGCATTGCACACTCAAACTCAATATAACTAAGCCATTATACTAGCAAACACTCAGTGTACCTAGTGGCATCCTAAACGTGGCTATTGGACTTTTGTCTAGTCCCACTAGTGCAAAGATATTTGCAGCACGTCTGCCTGCATTGCACACTCAAACTCATTATAACTAAGCCATTATACTAGCAAACACTCAGTGTACCTAGTGGCATCCTAAACGTGGCTATTGGACTTTTGTCTAGTCCCACTAGTGCAAACATATTTGCAGCACGTCTGCCTGCATTGCACACTCAAACTCATTATAACTAAGCCATTATACTAGCAAACACTCAGTGTACCTAGTGGCATCCTAAACGTGGCTATTGGACTTTTGTATAGTCCCACTAGTGCAAAGATATTTGCAGCACGTCTGCCTGCATTGCACACTTAAACTCATTATAACTAAGCCATTTTACTAGCAAACACTCAGTGTACCTAGTGGCATCCTAAACGTGGCTATTTGACTTTTGTCTAGTCCCACTAGTGCAAAGATATTTGCAGCACGTCTGCCTGTATTGCACACTCAAACTCATTATAACTAAGCCATTATACTAGCAAACACTCAGTGTACCTAGTGGCATCCTAAACGTGGCTATTGGACTTTTGTCTAGTCCCACTAGTGCAAAGATATTTACAGCACGTCTGCCTGCATTGCACACTCAAACTCATTATAACTAAGCCATTATACTAGCAAACACTCAGTGTACCTAGTGGCATCCTAAACGTGGCTATTGGACTTTTGTATAGTCCCACTAGTGCAAAGATATTTGCAGCACGTCTGCCTGCATTGCACACTTAAACTCATTATAACTAAGCCATTTTACTAGCAAACACTCAGTGTACCTAGTGGCATCCTAAACGTGGCTATTTGACTTTTGTCTAGTCCCACTAGTGCAAAGATATTTGCAGCACGTCTGCCTGTATTGCACACTCAAACTCATTATAACTAAGCCATTATACTAGCAAACACTCAGTGTACCTAGTGGCATCCTAAACGTGGCTATTGGACTTTTGTCTAGTCCCACTAGTGCAAAGATATTTACAGCACGTCTGCCTGCATTGCACACTCAAACTCATTATAACTAAGCCATTATACTAGCAAACACTCAGTGTACCTAGTGGCATCCTAAACGTGGCTATTTGACTTTTGTCTAGTCCCACTAGTGCAAAGATATTTGCAGCACGTCTGCCTGCATTGCACACTCAAACTCATTATAACTAAGCCATTTTACTAGCAAACACTCAGTGTACCTAGTGGCATCCTAAACGTGGCTATTTGACTTTTGTCTAGTCCCACTAGTGCAAAGATATTTGCAGCACATCTGCCTGCATTGCACACTCAAACTCATTATAACTAAGCCATTATACTAGCAAGCACTCAGTGTACCTAGTGGCATCCTAAATGTGGCTATTTGACTTTTGTCTAGTCCCACTAGTGCAAAGATATTTGCAGCACGTCTGCCTGCATTGCACACTCAAACTCATTATAACTAAGCCATTATACTAGCAAACACTCAGTGTACCTAGTGGCATCCTAAACGTGGCTATTGGACTTTTGTCTAGTCCCACTAGTGCAAAGATATTTGCAGCACGTCTGCCTGCATTCCACACTCAAACTCAATATAACTAAGCCATTATACTAGCAAACACTCAGTGTACCTAGTGGCATCCTAAACGTGGCTATTGGACTTTTGTATAGTCCCACTAGTGCAAAGATATTTGCAGCACGTCTGCCTGCATTGCACACTCAAACTCATTATAACTAAGCCATTATACTAGCAAACACTCAGTGTACCTAGTGGCATGTTAAACGTGGCTATTTGACTTTTGTCTAGTCCCACTAGTGCAAAGATATTTGCAGCACGTCTGCCTGCATTGCACACTCAAATTCATTATAACTAAGCCATTATACTAGCAAACACTCAGTGTACCTAGTGGCATCCTAAACGTGGCTATTGGACTTTTGTCTAGTCCCACTAGTGCAAAGATATTTGCTGCACGTCTGCCTGCATTGCACACTCAAACTCATTATAACTAAGCCATTATGCTAGCAAATACTCAGTGTACCTAGTGGCATCCTAAACGTGGCTATTGGACGTTTGTCTAGTCCCACTAGTGCAAAGATATTTGCAGCACGTCTGCCTGCATTGCACACTCAAACTCATTATAACTAAGCCATTATACTAGCAAACACTCAGTGTACCTAGTGGCATCCTAAACGTGGCTATTGGACTTTTGTCTAGTCCCACTAGTGCAAAGATATTTGCAGCACGTCTGCCTGCATTGCACACTTAAACTCATTATAACTAAGCCATTATACTAGCAAACATTCAGTGTACCTAGTGGCATCCTAAATGTGGCTATTGGACTTTTGTCTAGTCCCACTAGTGCAAAGATATTTTCAGCACGTCTGCCTGCATTGCACACTCAAACTCAATATAACTAAGCCATTATACTAGCAAACACTCAGTGTACCTAGTGGCATCCTAAACGTGGCTATTGGACTTTTGTCTAGTCCCACTAGTGCAAAGATATTTGCAGCACGTCTGCCTGCATTGCACACTCAAACTCATTATAACTAAGCCATTATACTAGCAAACACTCAGTGTACCTAGTGGCATCCTAAACGTGGCTATTGGACTTTTGTCTAGTCCCACTAGTGCAAACATATTTGCAGCATGTCTGCCTGCATTGCACACTCAAACTCATTATAACTAAGCCATTATACTAGCAAACACTCAGTGTACCTAGTGGCATCCTAAACGTGGCTATTGGACTTTTGTATAGTCCCACTAGTGCAAAGATATTTGCAGCACGTCTGCCTGCATTGCACACTTAAACTCATTATAACTAAGCCATTTTACTAGCAAACACTCAGTGTACCTAGTGGCATCCTAAACGTGGCTATTTGACTTTTGTCTAGTCCCACTAGTGCAAAGATATTTGCAGCACGTCTGCCTGTATTGCACACTCAAACTCATTATAACTAAGCCATTATACTAGCAAACACTCAGTGTACCTAGTGGCATCCTAAACGTGGCTATTGGACTTTTGTCTAGTCCCACTAGTGCAAAGATATTTACAGCACGTCTGCCTGCATTGCACACTCAAACTCATTATAACTAAGCCATTATACTAGCAAACACTCAGTGTACCTAGTGGCATCCTAAACGTGGCTATTTGACTTTTGTCTAGTCCCACTAGTGCAAAGATATTTGCAGCACGTCTGCCTGCATTGCACACTCAAACTCATTATAACTAAGCCATTTTACTAGCAAACACTCAGTGTACCTAGTGGCATCCTAAACGTGGCTATTTGACTTTTGTCTAGTCCCACTAGTGCAAAGATATTTGCAGCACATCTGCCTGCATTGCACACTCAAACTCATTATAACTAAGCCATTATACTAGCAAGCACTCAGTGTACCTAGTGGCATCCTAAATGTGGCTATTTGACTTTTGTCTAGTCCCACTAGTGCAAAGATATTTGCAGCACGTCTGCCTGCATTGCACACTCAAACTCATTATAACTAAGCCATTATACTAGCAAACACTCAGTGTACCTAGTGGCATCCTAAACGTGGCTATTGGACTTTTGTCTAGTCCCACTAGTGCAAAGATATTTGCAGCACGTCTGCCTGCATTCCACACTCAAACTCAATATAACTAAGCCATTATACTAGCAAACACTCAGTGTACCTAGTGGCATCCTAAACGTGGCTATTGGACTTTTGTATAGTCCCACTAGTGCAAAGATATTTGCAGCACGTCTGCCTGCATTGCACACTCAAACTCATTATAACTAAGCCATTATACTAGCAAACACTCAGTGTACCTAGTGGCATCTTAAACGTGGCTATTTGACTTTTGTCTAGTCCCACTAGTGCAAAGATATTTGCAGCACGTCTGCCTGCAATGCACACTCAAATTCATTATAACTAAGCCATTATACTAGCAAACACTCAGTGTACCTAGTGGCATCCTAAACGTGGCTATTGGACTTTTGTCTAGTCCCACTAGTGCAAAGATATTTGCTGCACGTCTGCCTGCATTGCACACTCAAACTCATTATAACTAAGCCATTATGCTAGCAAATACTCAGTGTACCTAGTGGCATCCTAAACGTGGCTATTGGACGTTTGTCTAGTCCCACTAGTGCAAAGATATTTGCAGCACGTCTGCCTGCATTTCACACTCAAACTCATTATAACTAAGCCATTATACTAGCAAACACTCAGTGTACCTAGTGGCATCCTAAACGTGGCTATTGGACTTTTGTCTAGTCCCACTAGTGCAAAGATATTTGCAGCACGTCTGCCTGCATTGCACACTCAAACTCATTATAACTAAGCCATTATACTAGCAAACACTCAGTGTACCTAGTGGCATCCTAAACGTGGCTATTGGACTTTTGTCTAGTCCCACTAGTGCAAAGATATTTGCAGCACGTCTGCCTGCATTGCACACTCAAACTCATTATAATTAAGCCATTATACTAGCAAACACTCAGTGTACCTAGTGGCATCCTAAACGTGGCTATTTGACTTTTGTCTAGTCCCATTAGTGCAAAGATATTTGCAGCACGTCTGCCTTCATTGCACACTCAAACTCATTATAACTAAGCCATTATACTAGCAAACACTCAGTGTACCTAGTGGCATCCTAAACGTGGCTATTGGACTTTTGTCTAGTCCCACTAGTGCAAAGATATTTGCAGCACGTCTGCCTGCATTGCACACTCAAACTCATTATAACTAAGCCATTATACTAGCAAACACTCAGTGTACCTAGTGGCATCCTAAACGTGGCTATTGGACTCTTGTCTAGTCCCACTAGTGCAAAGATATTTGCAGCACGTCTGCCTGGATTGCACACTCAAACTCATTATAACTAAGCCATTATACTAGCAAACATTCAGTGTACCTAGTGGCATCCTAAACGTGGCTATTGGACTTTTGTCTAGTCCCACTAGTGCAAAGATATTTGCAGCACTTCTGCCTGTATTGCACACTCAAACTCATTATAACTAAGCCATTATACTAGCAAACAATCAGTGTAGCTAGAGGCATCCTAAACGTGGCTATTGGACTTTTGTCTAGTCCCACTAGTGCAAAGATATTTGCAGCACGTCTGCCTGCATTGCACACTCAAACTCATTATAACTAAGCCATTATACTAGCAAACACTCAGTGTACCTAGTGGCATCCTAAACGTGGCTATTTGACTTTTGCCTAGTCCCACTAGTGCAAAGATATTTGCAGCACGTCTGCCTGCATTGCACACTCAAACTCATTATAACTAAGCCATTTTACTAGCAAACACTCAGTGTACCTAGTGGCATCCTAAACGTGGCTATTTGACTTTTGTCTAGTCCCACTAGTGCAAAGATATTTGCAGCACATCTGCCTGCATTGCACACTCAAACTCATTATAACTAAGCCATTATACTAGCAAACACTCAGTGTACCTAGTGGCATCCTAAATGTGGCTATTTGACTTTTGTCTAGTCCCACTAGTGCAAAGATATTTGCAGCACGTCTGCCTGCATTGCACACTCAAACTCATTATAACTAAGCCATTATACTAGCAAACACTCAGTGTACCTAGTGGCATCCTAAACGTGGCTATTGGACTTTTGTCTAGTCCCACTAGTGCAAAGATATTTGCAGCACGTCTGCCTGCATTGCACACTCAAACTCATTATAACTAAGCCATTATACTAGCAAACACTCAGTGTACCTAGTGGCATCCTAAACGTGGCTATTGGACTTTTGTATAGTCCCACTAGTGCAAAGATATTTGCAGCACGTCTGCCTGCATTGCACACTCAAACTCATTATAACTAAGCCATTATACTAGCAAACACTCAGTGTACCTAGTGGCATCTTAAACGTGGCTATTTGACTTTTGTCTAGTCCCACTAGTGCAAAGATATTTGCAGCACGTCTGCCTGCATTGCACACTCAAATTCATTATAACTAAGCCATTATACTAGCAAACACTCAGTGTACCTAGTGGCATCCTAAACGTGGCTATTGGACTTTTGTCTAGTCCCACTAGTGCAAAGATATTTGCTGCACGTCTGCCTGCATTGCACACTCAAACTCATTATAACTAAGCCATTATGCTAGCAAATACTCAGTGTACCTAGTGGCATCCTAAATGTGGCTATTGGACGTTTGTCTAGTCCCACTAGTGCAAAGATATTTGCAGCACGTCTCCCTGCATTGCACACTCAAACTCATTATAACTAAGCCATTATACTAGCAAACACTCAGTGTACCTAGTGGCATCCTAAACGTGGCTATTGGACTCTTGTCTAGTCCCACTAGTGCAAAGATATTTGCAGCACGTCTGCCTGGATTGCACACTCAAACTCATTATAACTAAGCCATTATACTAGCAAACATTCAGTGTACCTAGTGGCATCCTAAACGTGGCTATTGGACTTTTGTCTAGTCCCACTAGTGCAAAGATATTTGCAGCACTTCTGCCTGTATTGCACACTCAAACTCATTATAACTAAGCCATTATACTAGCAAACAATCAGTGTAGCTAGAGGCATCCTAAACGTGGCTATTGGACTTTTGTCTAGTCCCACTAGTGCAAAGATATTTGCAGCACGTCTGCCTGCATTGCACACTCAAACTCATTATAACTAAGCCATTATACTAGCAAACACTCAGTGTACCTAGTGGCATCCTAAACGTGGCTATTTGACTTTTGCCTAGTCCCACTAGTGCAAAGATATTTGCAGCACGTCTGCCTGCATTGCACACTCAAACTCATTATAACTAAGCCATTTTACTAGCAAACACTCAGTGTACCTAGTGGCATCCTAAACGTGGCTATTTGACTTTTGTCTAGTCCCACTAGTGCAAAGATATTTGCAGCACATCTGCCTGCATTGCACACTCAAACTCATTATAACTAAGCCATTATACTAGCAAACACTCAGTGTACCTAGTGGCATCCTAAATGTGGCTATTTGACTTTTGTCTAGTCCCACTAGTGCAAAGATATTTGCAGCACGTCTGCCTGCATTGCACACTCAAACTCATTATAACTAAGCCATTATACTAGCAAACACTCAGTGTACCTAGTGGCATCCTAAACGTGGCTATTGGACTTTTGTCTAGTCCCACTAGTGCAAAGATATTTGCAGCACGTCTGCCTGCATTGCACACTCAAACTCATTATAACTAAGCCATTATACTAGCAAACACTCAGTGTACCTAGTGGCATCCTAAACGTGGCTATTGGACTTTTGTATAGTCCCACTAGTGCAAAGATATTTGCAGCACGTCTGCCTGCATTGCACACTCAAACTCATTATAACTAAGCCATTATACTAGCAAACACTCAGTGTACCTAGTGGCATCTTAAACGTGGCTATTTGACTTTTGTCTAGTCCCACTAGTGCAAAGATATTTGCAGCACGTCTGCCTGCATTGCACACTCAAATTCATTATAACTAAGCCATTATACTAGCAAACACTCAGTGTACCTAGTGGCATCCTAAACGTGGCTATTGGACTTTTGTCTAGTCCCACTAGTGCAAAGATATTTGCTGCACGTCTGCCTGCATTGCACACTCAAACTCATTATAACTAAGCCATTATGCTAGCAAATACTCAGTGTACCTAGTGGCATCCTAAATGTGGCTATTGGACGTTTGTCTAGTCCCACTAGTGCAAAGATATTTGCAGCACGTCTCCCTGCATTGCACACTCAAACTCATTATAACTAAGCCATTATACTAGCAAACACTCAGTGTACCTAGTGGCATCCTAAACGTGGCTATTTGACTTTTGTCTAGTCCCATTAGTGCAAAGATATTTGCAGCACGTCTGCCTTCATTGCACACTCAAACTCATTATAACTAAGCCATTATACTAGCAAACACTCAGTGTACCTAGTGGCATCCTAAACGTGGCTATTGGACTTTTGTCTAGTCCCACTAGTGCAAAGATATTTGCAGCACGTCTGCCTGCATTGCACACTCAAACTCATTATAACTAAGCCATTATACTAGCAAACACTCAGTGTACCTAGTGGCATCCTAAACGTGGCTATTGGACTTTTGTCTAGTCCCACTAGTGCAAAGATATTTGCAGCACGTCTGCCTGGATTGCACACTCAAACTCATTATAACTAAGCCATTATACTAGCAAACATTCAGTGTACCTAGTGGCATCCTAAACGTGGCTATTGGACTTTTGTCTAGTCCCACTAGTGCAAAGATATTTGCAGCACTTCTGCCTGTATTGCACACTCAAACTCATTATAACTAAGCCATTATACTAGCAAACAATCAGTGTAGCTAGAGGCATCCTAAACGTGGCTATTGGACTTTTGTCTAGTCCCACTAGTGCAAAGATATTTGCAGCACGTCTGCCTGCATTGCACACTCAAACTCATTATAACTAAGCCATTATACTAGCAAACACTCAGTGTACCTAGTGGCATCCTAAACGTGGCTATTTGACTTTTGTCTAGTCCCACTAGTGCAAAGATATTTGCAGCACGTCTGCCTGCATTGCACACTCAAACTCATTATAACTAAGCCATTTTACTAGCAAACACTCAGTGTACCTAGTGGCATCCTAAACGTGGCTATTTGACTTTTGTCTAGTCCCACTAGTGCAAAGATATTTGCAGCACATCTGCCTGCATTGCACACTCAAACTCATTATAACTAAGCCATTATACTAGCAAGCACTCAGTGTACCTAGTGGCATCCTAAATGTGGCTATTTGACTTTTGTCTAGTCCCACTAGTGCAAAGATATTTGCAGCACGTCTGCCTGCATTGCACACTCAAACTCATTATAACTAAGCCATTATACTAGCAAACACTCAGTGTACCTAGTGGCATCCTAAACGTGGCTATTGGACTTTTGTCTAGTCCCACTAGTGCAAAGATATTTGCAGCACGTCTGCCTGCATTGCACACTCAAACTCATTATAACTAAGCCATTATACTAGCAAACACTCAGTGTACCTAGTGGCATCCTAAACGTGGCTATTGGACTTTTGTATAGTCCCACTAGTGCAAAGATATTTGCAGCACGTCTGCCTGCATTGCACACTCAAACTCATTATAACTAAGCCATTATACTAGCAAACACTCAGTGTACCTAGTGGCATCTTAAACGTGGCTATTTGACTTTTGTCTAGTCCCACTAGTGCAAAGATATTTGCAGCACGTCTGCCTGCATTGCACACTCAAATTCATTATAACTAAGCCATTATACTAGCAAACACTCAGTGTACCTAGTGGCATCCTAAACGTGGCTATTGGACTTTTGTCTAGTCCCACTAGTGCAAAGATATTTGCTGCACGTCTGCCTGCATTGCACACTCAAACTCATTATAACTAAGCCATTATGCTAGCAAATACTCAGTGTACCTAGTGGCATCCTAAATGTGGCTATTGGACGTTTGTCTAGTCCCACTAGTGCAAAGATATTTGCAGCACGTCTCCCTGCATTGCACACTCAAACTCATTATAACTAAGCCATTATACTAGCAAACACTCAGTGTACCTAGTGGCATCCTAAACGTGGCTATTGGACTTTTGTCTAGTCCCACTAGTGCAAAGATATTTGCAGCACGTCTGCCTGCATTGCACACTCAAACTCATTATAACTAAGCCATTATACTAGCAAACACTCAGTGTACCTAGTGGCATCCTAAACGTGGCTATTGGACTTTTGTCTAGTCCCACTAGTGCAAAGATATTTGCAGCACGTCTGCCTGCATTGCACACTCAAACTCATTATAACTAAGCCATTATACTAGCAAACACTCAGTGTACCTAGTGGCATCCTAAACGTGGCTATTGGACTTTTGTCTAGTCCCACTAGTGCAAAGATATTTGCAGCACGTCTGCCTGCATTGCACACTCAAACTCATTATAGCTAAGCCATTATACTAGCAAACACTCAGTGTACCTAGTGGCATCCTAAACGTGGCTATTGGACTTTTGTCTAGTCCCACTAGTGCAAAGATATTTGCAGCACGTCTGCCTGGATTGCACACTCAAACTCATTATAACTAAGCCATTATACTAGCAAACATTCAGTGTACCTAGTGGCATCCTAAACGTGGCTATTGGACTTTTGTCTAGTCCCACTAGTGCAAAGATATTTGCAGCACTTCTGCCTGTATTGCACACTCAAACTCATTATAACTAAGCCATTATACTAGCAAACAATCAGTGTAGCTAGAGACATCCTAAACGTGGCTATTGGACTTTTGTCTAGTCCCACTAGTGCAAAGATATTTGCAGCACGTCTGCCTGCATTGCACACTCAAACTCATTATAACTAAGCCATTATACTAGCAAACACTCAGTGTACCTAGTGGCATCCTAAACGTGGCTTTTTGACTTTTGTCTAGTCCCACTAGTGCAAAGATATTTGCAGCACGTCTGCCTGCATTGCACACTCAAACTCATTATAACTAAGCCATTTTACTAGCAAACACTCAGTGTACCTAGTGGCATCCTAAACGTGGCTATTGGACTTTTGTCTAGTCCCACTAGTGCAAAGATATTTGCAGCACGTCTGCCTGGATTGCACACTCAAACTCATTATAACTAAGCCATTATACTAGCAAACATTCAGTGTACCTAGTGGCATCCTAAACGTGGCTATTGGACTTTTGTCTAGTCCCACTAGTGCAAAGATATTTGCAGCACTTCTGCCTGTATTGCACACTCAAACTCATTATAACTAAGCCATTATACTAGCAAACAATCAGTGTAGCTAGAGGCATCCTAAACGTGGCTATTGGACTTTTGTCTAGTCCCACTAGTGCAAAGATATTTGCAGCACGTCTGCCTGCATTGCACACTCAAACTCATTATAACTAAGCCATTATACTAGCAAACACTCAGTGTACCTAGTGGCATCCTAAACGTGGCTATTTGACTTTTGTCTAGTCCCACTAGTGCAAAGATATTTGCAGCACGTCTGCCTGCATTGCACACTCAAACTCATTATAACTAAGCCATTTTACTAGCAAACACTCAGTGTACCTAGTGGCATCCTAAACGTGGCTATTTGACTTTTGTCTAGTCCCACTAGTGCAAAGATATTTGCAGCACATCTGCCTGCATTGCACACTCAAACTCATTATAACTAAGCCATTATACTAGCAAGCACTCAGTGTACCTAGTGGCATCCTAAATGTGGCTATTTGACTTTTGTCTAGTCCCACTAGTGCAAAGATATTTGCAGCACGTCTGCCTGCATTGCACACTCAAACTCATTATAACTAAGCCATTATACTAGCAAACACTCAGTGTACCTAGTGGCATCTTAAACGTGGCTATTTGACTTTTGTCTAGTCCCACTAGTGCAAAGATATTTGCAGCACGTCTGCCTGCATTGCACACTCAAATTCATTATAACTAAGCCATTATACTAGCAAACACTCAGTGTACCTAGTGGCATCCTAAACGTGGCTATTGGACTTTTGTCTAGTCCCACTAGTGCAAACATATTTGCTGCACGTCTGCCTGCATTGCACACTCAAACTCATTATAACTAAGCCATTATGCTAGCAAATACTCAGTGTACCTAGTGGCATCCTAAATGTGGCTATTGGACGTTTGTCTAGTCCCACTAGTGCAAAGATATTTGCAGCACGTCTGCCTGCATTGCACACTCAAACTCATTATAACTAAGCCATTATACTAGCAAACACTCAGTGTACCTAGTGGCATCCTAAACGTGGCTATTGGACTTTTGTCTAGTCCCACTAGTGCAAAGATATTTGCAGCACGTCTGCCTGCATTGCACACTCAAACTCATTATAACTAAGCCATTATACTAGCAAACACTCAGTGTACCTAGTGGCATCCTAAACGTGGCTATTGGACTTTTGTCTAGTCCCACTAGTGCAAAGATATTTGCAGCACGTCTGCCTGCATTGCACACTCAAACTCATTATAACTAAGCCATTATACTAGCAAACACTCAGTGTACCTAGTGGCATCCTAAACGTGGCTATTGGACTTTTGTCTAGTCCCACTAGTGCAAAGATATTTGCAGCACGTCTGCCTGGATTGCACACTCAAACTCATTATAACTAAGCCATTATACTAGCAAACATTCAGTGTACCTAGTGGCATCCTAAACGTGGCTATTGGACTTTTGTCTAGTCCCACTAGTGCAAAGATATTTGCAGCACTTCTGCCTGTATTGCACACTCAAACTCATTATAACTAAGCCATTATACTAGCAAACAATAAGTGTAGCTAGAGGCATCCTAAACGTGGCTATTGGACTTTTGTCTAGTCCCACTAGTGCAAAGATTTTTGCAGCACGTCTGCCTGCATTGCACACTCAAACTCATTATAACTAAGCCATTATACTAGCAAACACTCAGTGTACCTAGTCGCATCCTAAACGTGGCTTTTTGACTTTTGTCTAGTCCCACTAGTGCAAAGATATTTGCAGCACGTCTGCCTGCATTGCACACTCAAACTCATTATAACTAAGCCATTTTACTAGCAAACACTCAGTGTACCTAGTGGCATCCTAAACGTGGCTATTTGACTTTTGTCTAGTCCCACTAGTGCAAAGATATTTGCAGCACGTCTGCCTGTATTGCACACTCAAACTCATTATAACTAAGCCATTATACTAGCAAACACTCAGTGTACCTAGTGGCATCCTAAACGTGGCTATTGGACTTTTGTCTAGTCCCACTAGTGCATAGATATTTGCAGCACGTCTGCCTGCATTGCACACTCAAACTCATTATAACTAAGCCATTATACTAGCAAACACTCAGTGTACCTAGTGGCATCCTAAACGTGGCTATTGGACTTTTGTCTAGTCCCACTAGTGCAAAGATATTTGCAGCACGTCTGCCTGGATTGCACACTCAAACTCATTATAACTAAGCCATTATACTAGCAAACATTCAGTGTACCTAGTGGCATCCTAAACGTGGCTATTGGACTTTTGTCTAGTCCCATTAGTGCAAAGATATTTGCAGCACTTCTGCCTGTATTCCACACTCAAACTCATTATAACTAAGCCATTATACTAGCAAACAATCAGTGTAGCTAGAGGCATCCTAAACGTGGCTATTGGACTTTTGTCTAGTCCCACTAGTGCAAAGATATTTGCAGCACGTCTGCCTGCATTGCACACTCAAACTCATTATAACTAAGCCATTATACTAGCAAACACTCAGTGTACCTAGTGGCATCCTAAACGTGGCATTTTGACTTTTGTCTAGTCCCACTAGTGCAAAGATATTTGCAGCACGTCTGCCTGCATTGCACACTCAAACTCATTATAACTAAGCCATTTTACTAGCAAACACTCAGTGTACCTAGTGGCATCCTAAACGTGGCTATTGGACTTTTGTCTAGTCCCACTAGTGCAAAGATATTTGCAGCACGTCTGCCTGGATTGCACACTCAAACTCATTATAACTAAGCCATTATACTAGCAAACATTCAGTGTACCTAGTGGCATCCTAAACGTGGCTATTGGACTTTTGTCTAGTCCCACTAGTGCAAAGATATTTGCAGCACTTCTGCCTGTATTGCACACTCAAACTCATTATAACTAAGCCATTATACTAGCAAACAATCAGTGTAGCTAGAGGCATCCTAAACGTGGCTATTGGACTTTTGTCTAGTCCCACTAGTGCAAAGATATTTGCAGCACGTCTGCCTGCATTGCACACTCAAACTCATTATAACTAAGCCATTATACTAGCAAACACTCAGTGTACCTAGTGGCATCCTAAACGTGGCTATTTGACTTTTGTCTAGTCCCACTAGTGCAAAGATATTTGCAGCACGTCTGCCTGCATTGCACACTCAAATTCATTATAACTAAGCCATTATACTAGCAAACACTCAGTGTACCTAGTGGCATCCTAAACGTGGCTATTGGACTTTTGTCTAGTCCCACTAGTGCAAAGATATTTGCTGCACGTCTGCCTGCATTGCACACTCAAACTCATTATAACTAAGCCATTATGCTAGCAAATACTCAGTGTACCTAGTGGCATCCTAAACGTGGCTATTGGACGTTTGTCTAGTCCCACTAGTGCAAAGATATTTGCAGCACGTCTGCCTGCATTGCACACTCAAACTCATTATAACTAAGCCATTATACTAGCAAACACTCAGTGTACCTAGTGGCATCCTAAACGTGTCTATTGGACTTTTGTCTAGTCTCACTAGTGCAAAGATATTTGCAGCACGTCTGCCTGCATTGCACACTCAAACTCATTATAACTAAGCCATTACAGGTTGTTTTCTCATCAATCCTCCCAGTCGATGGCCATGGTGTCAGAAGATGGAATAGGATACTAGATTTGAACAACTGGCTACGACGGTGGTGCAGGCAGCAAGGATTTGGATTCTTAGACCATGGAGTGAATTACCTCTACGATGGACTTCTCGCAAGAGACGGGATACATCTCACAAAACCTGGGAAACACACGTTCGCCAGAAGGCTTGCCACACTCATCAGGAGGGCTTTAAACTAGAAGAAGAGGGGATGGGAGAAAAAACAGCAGACAAGAACATGCAGCAGAAGGACAAACTAATCAAGGATACTAGATGCCGTAAAGAGGACCCAAGACAGGGTACTAAGAAGGAAGCTGAGAAAAGGGGAGCAAAACTTCTTTCCTGCATGCTGACCAATGCAAGAAGCCTGACCAATAAGATGGAGGAACTGGAGCTGGTAATGTATGAGGAGAAATACGACATAGTAGGAAT
Source organism: Anomaloglossus baeobatrachus (assembly GCF_048569485.1). Classification (NCBI taxonomy): domain Eukaryota; kingdom Metazoa; phylum Chordata; class Amphibia; order Anura; family Aromobatidae; genus Anomaloglossus; species Anomaloglossus baeobatrachus. The sequence continues at coordinate 303,736,730 of NC_134354.1, forward strand.
AACTGAGACATGGTTAGATGATAGTTATGACTGGGCGGCTAACCTGCAAGGATATGAATTGTTTAGGAGGGATCGTAAAAAAAGGAAAGGGGGTGGAGTCTGTCTATATATAAAGTCCAGTTTAAAGCCCAGACTAAGAGAAGATATTCAAGAGGGAAATGAAGAGGTGGAGTCTCTATGGAGATACAAGGAGGGAAAACTAATAAAATCCTCATAGGGGTTTGTTATAAGCCACCAAATATAACAGAAACCACTGAAAATGTATTATTGAAACAAATAGACAAAGCAGCAAATCACAATGAGGTGATTATTATGGGGGACTTCAATTACCCCGATATAGACTGGGAAACTGAAACCTGTGTATCTCAGAAAGGAAACCGGTTTCTGTCAGTAACTAAGGATAATTATCTGTCCCAACTTGTGCCGGGCCCAACTAGAGGGGCAGCCTTTCTGGACTTAATTTTAAGCAACAGGCCAGATAGAATAACAGACGTACGAGTGGATGGGCACCTAGGGAATAGTGACCACAATATAATACAATTCCACTTGTCCTTTAGTAAGGTGCCTTGGAGGGGGGTTACAAAAACGCTGAATTTCAGGAAAGCAAAGTTTGATCAACTTAGAGAAGACCTTCGCCAAATTGATTGGGACAATGTCCTCAAAAATGGGAGCACAGAAAATAAGTGGGAAATTTTTAAATCGGTATTAAACACCCACTGCGAGCTAGCCATACCATACAGAAATAAAAGGGCTAGGAACAGGAGAAAACCAATGTGGCTTAATAAGGATGTAAAAGGGGCAATGAATAATAAGAAAAAGGCATTTAAAAAGCTAAAACAAGAAGGCAGCGAGGAAGCATTAAAAATATATAGAGAAAAAAATAAAATGTGTAAAAAACAAATATATTTAGCAAAAGTAGAAACTGAGAGACTCATTGCTAAGGAAAGCAAAACAAATCCCAAACTATTCTTTAATTATATAAACAGAAAAAAGATTAAAATTGATGGTGTTGGCCCTTTAAAGAATAATGAGGGTAAAATCATAGAAAGCGATGTGGGAAAAGCAAATGTTTTAAATACTTTTTTCTCAACTGTGTTCACACATGAAAAGCATATGCCAGGGGAAATGCAGAGTGATCATGTAAATGCCCCATTAAGTATGACCTGCCTAACCCAGGAAGAAGTGCAGAACCGACTTAGTAACATTAAAATTGACAAATCACCAGGCCCTGATGGCATTCACCCTCGGGTATTAAGGGAGTTAAGTAATGTGATAGACAGGCCTCTATTCCTTTTATTTAAAGACTCTATAGAAACTGGGTCTGTTCCACTGGATTGGCGGCTAGCAAATGTGGTACCAATATTCAAAAAAGGGTGCAAAAGGGAACCTGGAAACTATAGGCCGGTAAGCTTAACATCTGTTGTGGGTAAAATGTTTGAAGGGTTTTTAAGGGATACTATTATGGAATGTCTCAATGTTAATAACTGTTTAACTCCATATCAACATGGATTTATGAAGGATCGCTCCTGTCAAACTAACCTGATCAGCTTCTATGAGGATGTAAGCTCTCACATGGACCGAGGAGAATCATTGGATGTCATTTATCTCGACTTCGGTAAAGCATTTGACACTGTCCCACATAAAAGACTGCTAAGTAAAATGAGAAAGCTTGGGCTCGGGGAAAATGTGTGTAGATGGGTAGGTAGCTGGCTTAGTGGTAGAAAACAAAGAGTGGTTATTAATGGTGCATACTCAGATTGGGCCAGGGTTACTAGTGGGGTGCCACAGGGGTCTGTATTGGGCCCCCTACTATTTAATATATTTATTAATGATCTGGTGGATGGTTTACAGAGTAAAATATCAGTATTTGCAGATGATACAAAACTATGTAAGGTAGTTAACACAAAGGAGGACAGTTTGCAACTACAGATGGACTTGAGTAAATTGGAGAATTGGGCTGAAAAATGGCAAATGAGGTTTAACACAGATAAGTGTAAGGTTATGCACATGGGAAGGAGAAACAGATGCTACGATTACTTACTAAATGGGAAACTGCTGGGGAAATCAGACATGGAAAAAGACTTAGGCATCTTAGTGAATAAGAATCTAAATTGGAGTGCCCAGTGTCAGGCAGCAGCCACCAAAGCAAATAGGGTGATGGGATGCATTAGAAGAGGTCTGGGGGCACGAGATGAAAACATCATTCTCCCTCTGTACAAATCACTAGTCAGACCACACTTGGAGTATTGTGTGCAATTTTGGGCGCCGGTGCTGAAGAAAGACATTACTGAACTTGAAAGGGTTCAGAGGCGGGCTACTAAAATAATAAATGGAATGGGTGCATTACAATACACGGAAAGGTTATCAAAATTAGGTCTATTTACTCTAGAAAAGAGAAGACTTAGGGGAGACCTAATAAATATGTACAAATATATCAGAGGGCCATATAGAGATCTCTCCCATGATCTGTTTGTACCAAGGACTATGACAAGAACAAGGGGGCATTCTTTTCGATTGGAGGAAAGAAAATTCCTACATCAGCATAGAAGAGGGTTCTTCACGGTAAGAGCAGTGAGGCTCTGGAACTCTCTTCCTGAGGAAGTGGTGATGGCCAACTCACTGAATGAATTTAAGAGAGGAATGGATGCATTTCTTGTTAGCAAAAGTATAGAAGGTTATAAATAGCATAATCTTACAGGTAGATAGAAGAGCGACCAAGATTATTAGAGGAATGGGTGGGCTGCAATACCAAGACAGGTTATTAAACTTGGGGTTAGTTAGTTAGGAAAAACAAAGGCTTAGGGGGATCTAATCACAATGTATAAATATATGAGGGGACAGTACAGAGACCTTTCCAAAAATCTCTTTACACCTAGGCCTGCGACTGGAACACGGGGGCATCCGCTACGTCTTGAGGAAAGAATGTTTAATCATAATCACAGATGAGGACTCTTTACTGTACGAGCAGTGAGACTATGGAGCTCTCTGCCGTATGATGTTGTATTGAGGGATTCACAAGTAAAATTTAAGCAGAGCCTGATCGCATTAATTGAAAAATATAATATTACCAGTTATGTATATTGGATTTTATGACAGGGTGTTGATCCAGGGAACTAGTCTGATTGCCGTATGTGGAGTCAGGAAGGAATTTTTTTCCCCATTGGAGCTTATTTGACACATTGGGTTTTTTTTGCCTTCCTCTGGATCAACATGTTAGGCTACGGGTTGAACTAGATGGACTCAGAGTCTCCCTTCAACCTTAAAAACTATGAAACTATGAAACTATGAAACTATTATACTAGCAAACACTCAGTGTACCTAGTGGCATCCTAAACGTGGCTATTGGACTTTTGCTAGTCCCACTAGTGCAAAGATATTTGCAGCACGTCTGCCTGCATTGCACACTCAAACTCATTATAATTAAGCCATTATACTAGCAAACACTCAGTGTACCTAGTGGCATCCTAAACGTGGCTATTTGACTTTTGTCTAGTCCCACTAGTGCAAAGATATTTGCAGCACGTCTGCCTGCATTGCACACTCAAACCCATTATAACTAAGCCATTATACTAGCAAACACTCAGTGTACCTAGTGGCATCCTAAACGTGGCTATTGGACTTTTGTCTAGTCCCACTAGTGCAAAGATATTTGCAGCACGTCTGCCTGCATTGCACACTCAAACTCATTATAACTAAGCCATTATACTAGCAAACACTCAGTGTACCTAGTGGCATCCTAAACGTGGCTATTGGACTTTTGTCTAGTCCCACTAGTGCAAAGATATTTGCAGCACGTCTGCCTGGATTGCACACTCAAACTCATTATAACTAAGCCATTATACTAGCAAACATTCAGTGTACCTAGTGGCATCCTAAACGTGGCTATTGGACTTTTGTCTAGTCCCACTAGTGCAAAGATATTTGCAGCACGTCTGCCTGTATTGCACATTCAAACTCATTATAACTAAGCCATTATACTAGCAAACACTCAGTGTAGCTAGTGGCATTCTAAACGTGGCTATTGGACTTTTGTCTAGTCCCACTAGTGCAAAGATATTTGCAGCACGTCTGCCTGTATTGCACACTCAAACTCATTATAACTAAGCCATTATACTAGCAAAAACTCAGTGTACCTAGTGGCATCCTAAACGTGGCTATTTGACTTTTGTCTAGTCCCACTAGTGCAAAGATATTTGCAGCACGTCTGCCTGCATTGCACGCTCAAACTCATTATAACTAAGCCATTTTACTAGCAAACACTCAGTGTACCTAGTGGCATCCTAAACGTGGCTATTTGACTTTTGTCTAGTCCCACTAGTGCAAAGATATTTGCAGCACGTCTGCCTGTATTGCACACTCAAACTCATTATAACTAAGCCATTATACTAGCAAACACTCAGTGTACCTAGTGGCATCCTAAACGTGGCTATTGGACTTTTGTCTAGTCCCACTAGTGCAAAGATATTTGCAGCACGTCTGCCTGCATTGCACACTCAAACTCATTATAACTAAGCCATTATACTAGCAAACACTCAGTGTACCTAGTGGCATCCTAAACGTGGCTATTGGACTTTTGTCTAGTCCCACTAGTGCAAAGATATTTGCTGCACGTCTGCCTGCATTGCACACTCAAACTCATTATAACTAAGCCATTATGCTAGCAAATACTCAGTGTACCTAGTGGCATCCTAAACGTGGCTATTGGACGTTTGTCTAGTCCCACTTGTGCAAAGATATTTGCAGCACGTCTGCCTGCATTGCACACTCAAACTCATTATAACTAAGCCATTATACTAGCAAACACTCAGTGTACCTAGTGGCATCCTAAACGTGGCTATTGGACTTTTGTCTAGTCCCACTAGTGCAAAGATATTTGCAGCACGTCTGCCTGCATTGCACACTCAAACTCATTATAACTAAGCCATTATACTAGCAAACACTCAGTGTACCTAGTGGCATCCTAAACGTGGCTATTGGACTTTTGTCTAGTCCCACTAGTGCAAAGATATTTGCAGCACGTCTGCCTGCATTGCACACTCAAACTCATTATAATTAAGCCATTATACTAGCAAACACTCAGTGTACCTAGTGGCATCCTAAACGTGGCTATTTGACTTTTGTCTAGTCCCATTAGTGCAAAGATATTTGCAGCACGTCTGCCTGCATTGCACACTCAAACTCATTATAACTAAGCCATTATACTAGCAAACACTCAGTGTACCTAGTGGCATCCTAAACGTGGCTATTGGACTTTTGTCTAGTCCCACTAGTGCAAAGATATTTGCAGCACGTCTGCCTGCATTGCACACTCAAACTCATTATAACTAAGCCATTATACTAGCAAACACTCAGTGTACCTAGTGGCATCCTAAACGTGGCTATTGGACTTTTGTCTAGTCCCACTAGTGCAAAGATATTTGCAGCACGTCTGCCTGGATTGCACACTCAAACTCATTATAACTAAGCCATTATACTAGCAAACATTCAGTGTACCTAGTGGCATCCTAAACGTGGCTATTTGACTTTTGTCTAGTCCCACTAGTGCAAAGATATTTGCAGCACTTCTGCCTGTATTGCACACTCAAACTCATTATAACTAAGCCATTATACTAGCAAACAATCAGTGTACCTAGTGGCATCCTAAACGTGGCTATTGGACTTTTGTCTAGTCCCACTAGTGCAAAGATATTTGCAGCACGTCTGCCTGCATTGCACACTCAAATTCATTATAACTAAGCCATTATACTAGCAAACACTCAGTGCACCTAGTGGCATCCTAAACGTGGCTATTGGACTTTTGTCTAGTCCCACTAGTGCAAAGATATTTGCAGCACGTCTGCCTGCATTGCACACTCAAACTCATTATAACTAAGCCATTATGCTAGCAAATACTCAGTGTACCTAGTGGCATCCTAAACGTGGCTATTGGACGTTTGTCTAGTCCCACTAGTGCAAAGATATTTGCAGCACGTCTGCCTGCATTGCACACTCAAACTCATTATAACTAAGCCATTATACTAGCAAACACTCAGTGTGCCTAGTGGCATCCTAAACGTGGCTATTGGACTTTTGTCTAGTCTCACTAGTGCAAAGATATTTGCAGCACGTCTGCCTGCATTGCACACTCAAACTCATTATAACTAAGCCATTATACTAGCAAACACTCAGTGTACCTAGTGGCATCCTAAACGTGGCTATTGGACTTTTGCTAGTCCCACTAGTGCAAAGATATTTGCAGCACGTCTGCCTGCATTGCACACTCAAACTCATTATAATTAAGCCATTATACTAGAAAACACTCAGTGTACCTAGTGGCATCCTAAACAAGGCTATTTGACTTTTGTCTAGTCCCACTAGTGCAAAGATATTTGCTGCACGTCTGCCTGCATTGCACACTCAAACTCATTATAACTAAGCCATTATGCTAGCAAATACTCAGTGTACCTAGTGGCATCCTAAACGTGGCTATTGGACGTTTGCCTAGTCCCACTAGTGCAAAGATATTTGCAGCACGTCTGCCTGCATTGCACACTCAAACTCATTATAACTAAGCCATTATACTAGCAAACACTCAGTGTACCTAGTGGCATCCTAAACGTGGCTATTGGACTTTTGTCTAGTCCCATTAGTGCAAAGATATTTGCAGCACGTCTGCCTGCATTGCACACTCAAACTCATTATAACTAAGCCATTATACTAGCAAACACTCAGTGTACCTAGTGGCATCCTAAACGTGGCTATTGGACTTTTGTCTAGTCCCACTAGTGCAAAGATATTTGCAGCACGTCTGCCTGCATTGCACACTCAAACTCATTATAACTAAGCCATTATACTAGCAAACACTCAGTGTACCTAATGGCATCTTAAACGTGGCTATTTGACTTTTGTCTAGTCCCACTAGTGCAAAGATATTTGCAGCACGTCTGCCTGCATTGCACACTCAAATTCATTATAACTAAGCCATTATACTAGCAAACACTCAGTGTACCTAGTGGCATCCTAAACGTGGCTATTGGACTTTTGTCTAGTCCCACTAGTGCAAAGATATTTGCTGCACGTCTGCCTGCATTGCACACTCAAACTCATTATAACTAAGCCATTATGCTAGCAAATACTCAGTGTACCTAGTGGCATCCTAAACGTGGCTATTGGACGTTTGTCTAGTCCCACTAGTGCAAAGATATTTGCAGCACGTCTGCCTGCATTGCACACTCAAACTCATTATAACTAAGCCATTATACTAGCAAACACTCAGTGTACCTAGTGGCATCCTAAACGTGGCTATTGGACTTTTGTCTAGTCCCACTAGTGCAAAGATATTTGCAGCACGTCTGCCTGCATTGCACACTCAAACTCATTATAACTAAGCCATTATACTAGCAAACACTCAGTGTACCTAGTGGCATCCTAAACGTGGCTATTGGACTTTTGTCTAGTCCCATTAGTGCAAAGATATTTGCAGCACGTCTGCCTGCATTGCACACTCAAACTCATTATAACTAAGCCATTATACTAGCAAACACTCAGTGTACCTAGTGGCATCCTAAACGTGGCTATTGGACTTTTGTCTAGTCCCACTAGTGCAAAGATATTTGCAGCACGTCTGCCTGGATTGCACACTCAAACTCATTATAACTAAGCCATTATACTAGCAAACACTCAGTGTACCTAGTGGCATCCTAAACGTGGCTATTTGACTTTTGTCTAGTCCCACTAGTGCAAAGATATTTGCAGCACTTCTGCCTGTATTGCACACTCAAACTCATTATAACTAAGCCATTATACTAGCAAACAATCAGTGTACCTAGTGGCATCCTAAACGTGGCTATTGGACTTTTGTCTAGTCCCACTAGTGCAAAGATATTTGCAGCACGTCTGCCTGCATTGCACACTCAAACTCATTATAACTAAGCCATTATGCTAGCAAATACTCAGTGTACCTAGTGGCATCCTAAACGTGGCTATTGGACGTTTGTCTAGTCCCACTAGTGCAAAGATATTTGCAGCACGTCTGCCTGCATTGCACACTCAAACTCATTATAACTAAGCCATTATACTAGCAAACACTCAGTGTACCTAGTGATATCCTAAACGTGGCTATTGGACTTTTGTCTAGTCTCACTAGTGCAAAGATATTTGCAGCACGTCTGCCTGCATTGCACACTCAAACTCATTATAACTAAGCCATTATACTAGGAAACACTCAGTGTACCTAGTGGCATCCTAAACGTGGCTATTGGACTTTTGCTAGTCCCACTAGTGCAAAGATATTTGCAGCACGTCTGCCTGCATTGCACACTCAAACTCATTATAACTAAGCCATTATACTAGCAAACACTCAGTGTACCTAGTGGCATCCTAAACGTGGCTATTGGACTTTTGTCTAGTCCCACTAGTGCAAAGATATTTGCAGCACGTCTGCCTGCATTGCACACTCAAACTCATTATAACTAAGCCATTATACTAGCAAACACTCAGTGTACCTAGTGGCATCCTAAACGTGGCTATTGGACTTTTGTCTAGTCCCACTAGTGCAAAGATATTTGCAGCACGTCTGCCTGCATTGCACACTCAAACTCATTATAACTAAGCCATTATACTAGCAAACACTCAGTGTACCTAGTGGCATCCTAAACGTGGCTATTGGACTTTTGTCTAGTCTCACTAGTGCAAAGATATTTGCAGCACGTCTGCCTGCATTGCACACTCAAACTCATTATAACTAAGCCATTATACTAGCAAACACTCAGTGTACCTAGTGGCATCCTAAACGTGGCTATTGGACTTTTGCTAGTCCCACTAGTGCAAAGATATTTGCAGCACGTCTGCCTGCATTGCACACTCAAACTCATTATAATTAAGCCATTATACTAGCAAACACTCAGTGTACCTAGTGGCATCCTAAACATGGCTATTTGACTTTTGTCTAGTCCCACTAGTGCAAAGATATTTGCAGCACGTCTGCCTGCATTGCACACTCAAACTCATTATAACTAAGCCATTATACTAGCAAACACTCAGTGTACCTAGTGGCATCCTAAACGTGGCTATTGGACTTTTGTCTAGTCCCACTAGTGCAAAGATATTTGCAGCACGTCTGCCTGCATTGCACACTCAAACTCATTATAACTAAGCCATTATACTAGCAAACACTCAGTGTACCTAGTGGCATCCTAAACGTGGCTATTGGACTTTTGTCTAGTCCCACTAGTGCAAAGATATTTGCAGCACGTCTGCCTGGATTGCACACTCAAACTCATTATAACTAAGCCATTATACTAGCAAACATTCAGTGTACCTAGTGGCATCCTAAACGTGGCTATTGGACTTTTGTCTAGTCCCACTAGTGCAAAGATATTTGCAGCACGTCTGCCTGTATTGCACACTCAAACTCATTATAACTAAGCCATTATACTAGCAAACACTCAGTGTAGCTAGTGGCATTCTAAACGTGGCTATTGGACTTTTGTCTAGTCCCACTAGTGCAAAGATATTTGCAGCACGTCTGCCTGCATTGCACACTCAAACTCATTATAACTAAGCCATTATACTAGCAAAAACTCAGTGTACCTAGTGGCATCCTAAACCTGGCTATTTGACTTTTGTCTAGTCCCACTAGTGCAAAGATATTTGCAGCACGTCTGCCTGCATTGCACGCTCAAACTCATTATAACTAAGCCATTTTACTAGCAAACACTCAGTGTACCTAGTGGCATCCTAAACGTGGCTATTTGACTTTTGTCTAGTCCCACTAGTGCAAAGATATTTGCAGCACGTCTGCCTGTATTGCACACTCAAACTCATTATAACTAAGCCATTATACTAGCAAACACTCAGTGTACCTAGTGGCATCCTAAACGTGGCTATTGGACTTTTGTCTAGTCCCACTAGTGCAAAGATATTTGCAGCACGTCTGCCTGCATTGCACACTCAAACTCATTATAACTAAGCCATTATACTAGCAAACACTCAGTGTACCTAGTGGCATCCTAAACGTGGCTATTTGACTTTTGTCTAGTCCCACTAGTGCAAAGATATTTGCAGCACGTCTGCCTGCATTGCACACTCAAACTCATTATAACTAAGCCATTTTACTAGCAAACACTCAGTGTACCTAGTGGCATCCTAAACGTGGCTATTTGACTTTTGTCTAGTCCCACTAGTGCAAAGATATTTGCAGCACGTCTGCCTGCATTGCACACTCAAACTCATTATAACTAAGCCATTATACTAGCAAGCACTCAGTGTACCTAGTGGCATCCTAAACGTGGCTATTTGACTTTTGTCTAGTCCCACTAGTGCAAAGATATTTGCAGCACGTCTGCCTGCATTGCACACTCAAACTCATTATAACTAAGCCATTATACTAGGAAACACTCAGTGTACCTAGTGGCATCCTAAACGTGGCTATTGGACTTTTGTCTAGTCCCACTAGTGCAAAGATATTTGCAGCACGTCTGCCTGCATTGCACACTCAAACTCATTGTAACTAAGCCATTATACTAGCAAACACTCAGTGTACCTAGTGGCATCCTAAACATGGCTATTGGACTTTTGTCTAGTCCCACTAGTGCAAAGATATTTTCAGCACGTCTGCCTGCATTGCACACTCAAACTCATTATAACTAAGCCATTATACTAGCAAACACTCAGTGTACCTAGTGGCATCTTAAACGTGGCTATTTGACTTTAGTCTAGTCCCACTAGTGCAAAGATATTTGCAGCACGTCTGCCTGCATTGCACACTCAAACTCATTATAACTAAGCCATTTTACTAGCAAACACTCAGTGTACCTAGTGGCATCCTAAACGTGGCTATTTGACTTTTGTCTAGTCCCACTAGTGCAAAGATATTTGCAGCACATCTGCCTGCATTGCACACTCAAACTCATTATAACTAAGCCATTATACTAGCAAACACTCAGTGTACCTAGTGGCATCCTAAACGTGGCTATTGGACTTTTGTCTAGTCCCACTAGTGCAAAGATATTTGCAGCACGTCTGCCTGCATTGCACACTCAAACTCATTATAACTAAGCCATTATACTAGCAAACACTCAGTGTACGTAGTGGCATCCTAAACGTGGCTATTGGACTTTTGTCTAGTCCCACTAGTGCAAAGATATTTGCAGCACGTCTGCCTTGATTGCACACTCAAACTCATTATAACTAAGCCATTATACTAGCAAACATTCAGTGTACCTAGTGGCATCCTAAACGTGGCTATTGGACTTTTGTCTAGTCCCACTAGTGCAAAGATATTTGCAGCACGTCTGCCTGTATTGCACACTCAAACTCATTATAACTAAGCCATTATACTAGCAAACACTCAGTGTACGTAGTGGCATCCTAAACGTGGCTATTGGACGTTTGTCTAGTCCCACTAGTGCAAAGATATTTGCAGCACGTCTGCCTGCATTGCACACTCAAACTCATTATAACTAAGCCATTATACTAGCAAACACTCAGTGTACCTAGTGGCATCCTAAACGTGGCTTTTGGACTTTTGTCTAGTCCCACTAGTGCAAAGATATTTGCAGCACGTCTGCCTGCATTGCACACTCAAACTCATTATAACTAAGCCATTATACTAGCAAACACTCAGTGTACCTAGTGGCATCCTAAACGTGGCTATTGGACTTTTGTCTAGTCCCACTAGTGCAAAGATATTTGCAGCACGTCTGCCTGCATTGCACACTCAAACTCATTATAACTAAGCCATTATACTAGCAAACACTCAGTGTACCTAGTGGCATCCTAAACGTGGCTATTTGACTTTTGTCTAGTCCCACTAGTGCAAAGATATTTGCAGCACGTCTGCCTGCATTGCACACTCAAACTCATTATAACTAAGCCATTATACTAGCAAACACTCAGTGTACCTAGTGGCATCCTAAACGTGGCTATTGGACTTTTGTCTAGTCCCACTAGTGCAAAGATATTTGCAGCACGTCTGCCTGCACTGCACACTAAAACTCATTATAACTAAGCCATTATACTAGCAAACACTCAGTGTACCTAGTGGCATCCTAAACGTGGCTATTGGACTTTTGTATAGTCCCACTAGTGCAAAGATATTTGCAGCACGTCTGCCTGCATTGCACACTCAAACTCATTATAACTAAGCCATTATACTAGCAAACACTCAGTGTACCTAGTGGCATCCTAAACGTGGCTATTTGACTTTTGTCTAGTCCCACTAGTGCAAAGATATTTGCAGCACGTCTGCCTGCATTGCACACTCAAACTCATTATAACTAAGCCATTTTACTAGCAAACACTCAGTGTACCTAGTGGCATCCTAAACGTGGCTATTTGACTTTTGTCTAGTCCCACTAGTGCAAAGATATTTGCAGCACGTCTGCCTTCATTGCACACTCAAACTCATTATAACTAAGCCATTATACTAGCAAACACTCAGTGTACCTAGTGGCATCCTAAACGTGGCTATTGGACTTTTGTCTAGTCCCACTAGTGCAAACATATTTGCAGCACGTCTGCCTGCATTGCACACTCAAACTCATTATAACTAAGCCATTATACTAGCAAACACTCAGTGTACCTAGTGGCATCCTAAACGTGGCTATTGGACTTTTGTATAGTCCCACTAGTGCAAAGATATTTGCAGCACGTCTGCCTGCATTGCACACTCAAACTCATTATAACTAAGCCATTTTACTAGCAAACACTCAGTGTACCTAGTGGCATCCTAAACGTGGCTATTTGACTTTTGTCTAGTCCCACTAGTGCAAAGATATTTGCAGCACGTCTGCCTGCATTGCACACTCAAACTCATTATAACTAAGCCATTATACTAGCAAGCACTCAGTGTACCTAGTGGCATCCTAAACGTGGCTATTTGACTTTTGTCTAGTCCCACTAGTGCAAAGATATTTGCAGCACGTCTGCCTGCATTGCACACTCAAAGTCATTATAACTAAGCCATTATACTAGGAAACACTCAGTGTACCTAGTGGCATCCTAAACGTGGCTATTGGACTTTTGTCTAGTCCCACTAGTGCAAAGATATTTGCAGCACGTCTGCCTGCATTGCACACTCAAACTCATTATAACTAAGCCATTATACTAGCAAACACTCAGTGTACCTAGTGGCATCTTAAACGTGGCTATTTGACTTTAGTCTAGTCCCACTAGTGCAAAGATATTTGCAGCACGTCTGCCTGCATTGCACACTCAAACTCATTATAACTAAGCCATTTTACTAGCAAACACTCAGTGTACCTAGTGGCATCCTAAACGTGGCTATTTGACTTTTGTCTAGTCCCACTAGTGCAAAGATATTTGCAGCACATCTGCCTGCATTGCACACTCAAACTCATTATAACTAAGCCATTATACTAGCAAACACTCAGTGTACCTAGTGGCATCCTAAACGTGGCTATTTGACTTTTGTCTAGTCCCACTAGTGCAAAGATATTTGCAGCACGTCTGCCTGCATTGCACACTCAAACTCATTATAACTAAGCCATTATACTAGGAAACACTCAGTGTACCTAGTGGCATCCTAAACGTGGCTATTGGACTTTTGTCTAGTCCCACTAGTGCAAAGATATTTGCAGCACGTCTGCCTGCATTGCACACTCAAACTCATTATAACTAAGCCATTATACTAGCAAACACTCAGTGTACCTAGTGGCATCTTAAACGTGGCTATTTGACTTTAGTCTAGTCCCACTAGTGCAAAGATATTTGCAGCACGTCTGCCTGCATTGCACACTCAAACTCATTATAACTAAGCCATTTTACTAGCAAACACTCAGTGTACCTAGTGGCATCCTAAACGTGGCTATTTGACTTTTGTCTAGTCCCACTAGTGCAAAGATATTTGCAGCACATCTGCCTGCATTGCACACTCAAACTCATTATAACTAAGCCATTATACTAGCAAACACTCAGTGTACCTAGTGGCATCCTAAACGTGGCTATTGGACTTTTGTCTAGTCCCACTAGTGCAAAGATATTTGCAGCACGTCTGCCTGCATTGCACACTCAAACTCATTATAACTAAGCCATTATACTAGCAAACACTCAGTGTACGTAGTGGCATCCTAAACGTGGCTATTGGACTTTTGTCTAGTCCCACTAGTGCAAAGATATTTGCAGCACGTCTGCCTTGATTGCACACTCAAACTCATTATAACTAAGCCATTATACTAGCAAACATTCAGTGTACCTAGTGGCATCCTAAACGTGGCTATTGGACTTTTGTCTAGTCCCACTAGTGCAAAGATATTTGCAGCACGTCTGCCTGTATTGCACACTCAAACTCATTATAACTAAGCCATTATACTAGCAAACACTCAGTGTACCTAGTGGCATCCTAAACGTGGCTATTGGACGTTTGTCTAGTCCCACTAGTGCAAAGATATTTGCAGCACGTCTGCCTGCATTGCACACTCAAACTCATTATAACTAAGCCATTATACTAGCAAACACTCAGTGTACCTAGTGGCATCCTAAACGTGGCTTTTGGACTTTTGTCTAGTCCCACTAGTGCAAAGATATTTGCAGCACGTCTGCCTGCATTGCACACTCAAACTCATTATAACTAAGCCATTATACTAGCAAACACTCAGTGTACCTAGTGGCATCCTAAACGTGGCTATTGGACTTTTGTCTAGTCCCACTAGTGCAAAGATATTTGCAGCACGTCTGCCTGCATTGCACACTCAAACTCATTATAACTAAGCCATTATACTAGCAAACACTCAGTGTACCTAGTGGCATCCTAAACGTGGCTATTTGACTTTTGTCTAGTCCCACTAGTGCAAAGATATTTGCAGCACGTCTGCCTGCATTGCACACTCAAACTCATTATAACTAAGCCATTATACTAGCAAACACTCAGTGTACCTAGTGGCATCCTAAACGTGGCTATTAGACTTTTGTCTAGTCCCACTAGTGCAAAGATATTTGCAGCACGTCTGCCTGCACTGCACACTAAAACTCATTATAACTAAGCCATTATACTAGCAAACACTCAGTGTACCTAGTGGCATCCTAAACGTGGCTATTTGACTTTTGTCTAGTCCCACTAGTGCAAAGATATTTGCAGCACGTCTGCCTGCATTGCACACTCAAACTCATTATAACTAAGCCATTATACTAGCAAACACTCAGTGTACCTAGTGGCATCCTAAACGTGGCTATTGGACTTTTGTCTAGTCCCACTAGTGCAAAGATATTTGCAGCACGTCTGCCTGCACTGCACACTAAAACTCATTATAACTAAGCCATTATACTAGCAAACACTCAGTGTACCTAGTGGCATCCTAAACGTGGCTATTGGACTTTTGTCTAGTCCCACTAGTGCAAAGATATTTGCAGCACGTCTGCCTGCACTGCACACTAAAACTCATTATAACTAAGCCATTATACTAGCAAACACTCAGTGTACCTAGTGGCATCCTAAACGTGGCTATTTGACTTTTGTATAGTCCCACTAGTGCAAAGATATTTGCAGCACGTCTGCCTGCATTGCACACTCAAACTCATTATAACTAAGCCATTATACTAGCAAACACTCAGTGTACCTAGTGGCATCCTAAACGTGGCTATTGGACTTTTGTCTAGTCCCACTAGTGCAAAGATATTTGCAGCACCTCTGCCTGCATTGCACACTCAAACTCATTATAACTAAGCCATTATACTAGCAAACACTCAGTGTTCCTAGTGGCATCCTAAACGTGGCTATTGGACTTTTGTCTAGTCCCACTAGTGCAAAGATATTTGCAGCACGTCTGCCTGCATTGCACACTCAAACTCATTATAACTAAGCCATTATACTAGCAAACACTCAGTGTACCTAGTGGCATCCTAAACGTGGCTATTGGACTTTTGTCTAGTCCCACTAGTGCAAAGATTTTTGCAGCACGTCTGCCTGCATTGCACACTCAAACTCATTATAACTAAGCCATTATACTAGCAAACACTCAGTGTACCTAGTGGCATCCTAAACGTGGCTATTTGACTTTTGTCTAGTCCCACTAGTGCAAAGATATTTGCAGCACGTCTGCCTGCATTGCACACTCAAACTCATTATAACTAAGCCATTATACTACCAAACACTCAGTGTACCTAGTGGCATCCTAAACGTGGCTATTGGACTTTTGTCTAGTCCCACTAGTGCAAAGATATTTGCAGCACGTCTGCCTGCATTGCACACTCAAACTCATTATAACTAAGCCATTATACTAGCAAACACTCAGTGTACCTAGTGGCATCCTAAACGTGGCTATTTGACTTTTGTCTAGTCCCACTAGTGCAAAGATATTTGCAGCACGTCTGCCTGCATTGCACACTCAAACTCATTATAACTAAGCCATTATACTACCAAACACTCAGTGTACCTAGTGGCATCCTAAACGTGGCTATTGGACTTTTGTCTAGTCCCACTAGTGCAAAGATATTTGCAGCACGTCTGCCTGCATTGCACACTCAAACTCATTATAACTAAGCCATTACACTAGCAAACACTCAGTGTACCTAGTGGCATCCTAAACGTGGCTATTGGACTTTTGTCTAGTCCCACTAGTGCAAAGATATTTGCAGCACGTCTGCCTGTATTGCACACACAAACTCATTATAACTAAGCCATTATACTAGCAAACACTCAGTGTACCTAGTGGCATCCTAAACGTGGCTATTTGACTTTTGTCTAGTCCCACTAATGCAAAGATATTTGCAGCACGTCTGCCTGCATTGCACACTCAAACTCATTATAACTAAGCCATTATACTAGCAAGCACTCAGTTTACCTAGTGGCATCCTAAACGTGGCTATTTGACTTTTGTCTAGTCCCACTAGTGCAAAGATATTTGCAGCACGTCTGCCTGCATTGCACACTCAAACTCATTATAACTAAGCCATTATACTAGCAAACACTCAGTGTACCTAGTGGCATCCTAAACGTGGCTATTTGACTTTTGTCTAGTCCCACTAGTGCAAAGATATTTGCAGCACGTCTGCTTGCATTGCACACTCAAATTCATTATAACTAAGCCATTATACTAGCAAACACTCAGTGTACCTAGTGGCATCCTAAACGTGGCTATTGGACTTTTGTCTAGTCCCACTAGTGCAAAGATATTTGCAGCACGTCTGCCTGCATTGCACACTCAAACTCATAACTAAGCCATTATACTAGCAAACACTCAGTGTACCTAGTGGCATCCTAAACGTGGCTATTGGACTTTTGTCTAGTCCCACTAGTGCAAAGATATTTGCAGCACGTCTGCCTGTATTGCACACACAAACTCATTATAACTAAGCCATTATACTACCAAACACTCAGTGTACCTAGTGGCATCCTAAACGTGGCTATTTGACTTTTGTCTAGTCCCACTAATGCAAAGATATTTGCAGCACGTCTGCCTGCATTGCACACTCAAACTCATTATAACTAAGCCATTATACTAGCAAGCACTCAGTGTACCTAGTGGCATCCTAAACGTGGCTATTTGACTTTTGTCTAGTCCCACTAGTGCAAAGATATTTGCAGCACGTCTGCCTGCATTGCACACTCAAACTCATTATAACTAAGCCATTATACTAGCAAACACTCAGTGTACCTAGTGGCATCCTAAACGTGGCTATTGGACTTTTGTCTAGTCCCACTAGTGCAAAGATATTTGCAGCACGTCTGCCTGCATTGCACACTCAAACTCATTATAACTAAGCCATTATACTAGCAAACACTCAGTGTACCTAGTGGCATCCTAAACGTGGCTATTTGACTTTTGTCTAGTCCCACTAGTGCAAAGATATTTGCAGCACGTCTGCCTGCATTGCACACTCAAACTCATTATAACTAAGCCATTTTACTAGCAAACACTCAGTGTACCTAGTGGCATCCTAAACGTGGCTATTTGACTTTTGTCTAGTCCCACTAATGCAAAGATATTTGCAGCACGTCTGCCTGCATTGCACACTCAAACTCATTATAACTAAGCCATTATACTAGCAAGCACTCAGTGTACCTAGTGGCATCCTAAACGTGGCTATTTGACTTTTGTCTAGTCCCACTAGTGCAAAGATATTTGCAGCACGTCTGCCTACATTGCACACTCAAACTCATTATAACTAAGCCATTTTACTAGCAAACACTCAGTGTACCTAGTGGCATCTTAAACGTGGCTATTTGACTTTTTTCTAGTCCAACTAGTGCAAAGATATTTGCAGCACGTCTGCCTGCATTGCACACTCAAACTCATTATAACTAAGCCATTATACTAGCAAACACTCAGTGTACCTAGTGGCATCCTAAACGTGGCTATTGGACTTTTGTCTAGTCCCACTAGTGCAAAGATATTTGCAGCACGTCTGCCTGCATTGCACACTCAAACTCATTATAACTAAGCCATTATACTAGCAAACATTCAGTGTACCTAGTCACATCCTAAACGTGGCTATTGGACTTTTGTCTAGTCCCACTAGTGCAAAGATATTTGCAGCACGTCTGCCTGTATTGCAAACTCAAACTCATTATAACTAAGCCATTATACTAGCAAACACTCAGTGTACCTAGTGGCATCCTAAACGTGGCTATTTGACTTTTGTCTAGTCCCACTAGTGCAAAGATATTTGCAGCACGTCTGCCTGCATTGCACACTCAAACTCATTATAACTAAGCCATTTTACTAGCAAACACTCAGTGTACCTAGTGGCATCCTAAACGTGGCTATTTGACTTTTGTCTAGTCCCACTAATGCAAAGATATTTGCAGCACGTCTGCCAGCATTGCACACTCAAACTCATTATAACTAAGCCATTATACTAGCAAGCACTCAGTGTACCTAGTGGCATCCTAAACGTGGCTATTTGACTTTTGTCTAGTCCCACTAGTGCAAAGATATTTGCAGCACGTCTGCCTGCATTGCACACTCAAACTCATTATAACTAAGCCATTATACTAGCAAACACTCAGTGTACCTATTGGCATCCTAAACGTGGCTATTTGACTTTTGTCTAGTCCCACTAGTGCAAAGATATTTGCAGCACGTCTGCCTGCATTGCACACTCAAACTCAATATAACTAAGCCATTATACTAGCAACCACTCAGTGTACCTAGTGGCATCCTAAACGTGGCTGTTGGACTTCTGTATAGTCCCAGTAGTGCACAGATATTTGCAGCACGTCTGCCTGCATTGCACACTCCAACTCATAGTTACTAATCCATTATACTAGCAATTTTTGCTGCCAGTTTAAGGGCCGTAGTTGCATTGTCAGGGATATTTATTATTTATTATTCTGCTGTTAATAAAGCTAGACCACCGCTGCAATCTACACCACCTCTCAATTTTTACTACCACATTTTCAGTGCACAATCTTGTCGCAATCAACATGAGTGGAAAAATGACAGATGCTGGTGGAAAGGGGAAGAGGCGTGGTGGAAAAGGAAAAAAATGATTTGTCCGTTTGGAAGGTGGCAAAGCTCCATTATCATCTGCTGAAGATAGACCATCTACCAGCAAAAGTAAGATGTCTACTACTTACCGTGGACAATCCGATGTGCTCCCTTTTTTACGGACACGAACAACAGGAACAAAGGTAGATGATGGCCAAAAAAGGAAAATGCTTGAATGGATCTCAAGTGGTCCAACAAGTGCCCTCTCAGCCACTTCAAGTACCGCATCCAAAAAACACCAGTCCTCTGAGTTGTCAGCCCAATCAAACTTGCTTTCTCCCAGCTCTGAAGTCTCCATCAGCCCTGCACAGTATGGTGGAACTGAGATGGCTGAGTCTGCAGAGCTGTTCAGTCACACTATAGCCTGGGAATCAGAGGTCTGCTCCCAAGCTACAGTGAGTACAGAACATGAAATGGTCTGCAGTGATGCCCAGAACCTTTGTGACTCTGATTCAGGCTGTGAGGACCAAGTTTCTGAGCATAATGTTGACCCTTTGTCACAAACTGTAACACCTGTGGTTATAGACAATGAGGAACATACTGATGAAGATGAGACGCAGATACCCGATTGGGATGACAACTTAAATATTCGGTCAGGGCAAGAAGAGGCTCGGTCTGAGGGGGAGGGGAGTGCAAACACAACAATTGATGATGAAGTTCTAGATCCCACCTACTGTCAACCCACAGTCAGGCACTCGAGGAGGTCAACAGAGGTGGTGGAGGAGGATGCAACTGATGACGAAGTTACCTTGCACCTTCCTGGACAGAGTCGGAGTACTGGTAGCACGTCTACAACTGCATCCTCAGCCACCACCCTGCCTCTGAGCACTAGTCGGGGTGGATCAACAGGTCGCATGCCCTCTAAGCCTTGCCTAGCCTGGTCCTTTTTTGACATAGCAAAAGATCGCCCAAATTATGTGATCTGTAAAATTTGTCATGGTTCTATTAGTAGAGGTCAAAACCTCAGCAGTTTGACAACTTCTTCCATGAATCGTCACATGAATAAATATCATATGTCCCGGTGGGAAGCTCACCTTGCTGCAATGCGGCCTAGCGGAGCGAACCATCCACCGCCTGCCCCTTCCAGTGCATCCGCGCGCTCTTCATCTTCTATGACTGTGGGGACAGCTGTCACACCTGTTTTTCCACGCACAACTTCCACCACTGTAACCGCAACAGGCAGTTTGCTTGGTAGGTCGTCAGTTGGTTTGGATGGGGAAACAAGTGAGTGTGTACAGCTCTCTCAGACATCGATAGCACCAACGTTGGATGAAGGCAACATCAGGTCTCCGCCTGCACTTTCCTCACAAACCTGCATTTTTCCAGGGACACCCTACTCAACACCGTCTACACACAGCAGCCAGATCTCTGTCCCTCAGATGTGGTCAAATAAAAGGCCACTTCCTGCGACCCATGACAAAGCTAAGAGGTTGACTCTATCCCTCTGTAAGCTCTTGGCTACCGAAATGCTGCCTTTCCGCCTAGTGGACACACAGGATTTTAGAGACCTTATGTCTGTCGCTGTGCCCCAGTACCAGATGCCTAGTCGCCACTACTTCTCTAAGAAAGGCGTGCCCGCGCTACACCAGCATGTCGCACACAACATCACCGCTTCCTTGAGAACCTCTGTGTGTGAACGGGTGCATTTCACCACCGATACTTGGACCAGTAAGCATGGACAGGGACGTTACATGTCGCTGACAGGGCACTGGGTAACTATGGTGATAGATGGTGAAGGGTCTGCTGCACAAGTCTTGCCGTCCCCACGACTTGTGTGTCAATCCTCTGTCTGTCCAAGTTCCGCCACTGCTTCTGCCTCCTCCACCTCATCTGGGTCCTCCACCTCCGCCCCAAGCCTGCCTGGTCAGGCCACCAGCGTTCTCACTGCGCAGAAGGAATCACGCACGCCTCATTACTATGCTGGCAGCAGAGCGCAACGGCATCAGGCGGTCTTTAGCTTGACATGTCTTGGGAATAAGAGTCACACAGCTGAGGAGTTGTGGTCAGCTCTGCGGTCCGAGTTTAATAAATGGTTGTCTCTGCTCAACCTGCAGCCTGGTAAGGCCGTGTGCGACAATGCTGCAAACCTGGGTGCGGCCCTTCGCCTGGGCAAGGTGACACACGTGCCTTGTATGGCTCACGTGTTGAACCTTGTTGTCCAGCAATTCTTAACACACTCTCCCGGCCTAGATGGCCTTCTGAACAGGGCACGAAAACTGTCTGCTCACTTCCGCCGTTCAAGCGCCGCAGCTGAGCGATTTGCATCCCTCCAGAAGTCTTTCGGCCTGCCGGTTCATCGCCTGAAATGCGATGTGGCGACACGCTGGAATTCAACTCTCCACATGTTACAGCGACTGTGGCAGCACCGCCGAGCCCTGGTGCAATACGTCATGACGTATAGCCTGGGCCAACGAGATGCAGAGGTGGGGCAGATCACCCTGATGGAGTGGTCTCAGATCAAGGACCTATGCACCCTTCTGCACAGTTTTGACATGACGACGAATATGTTTAGCGCTGACAATGCCATTATCAGCATGACAATTCCAGTCATTTACATGCTGGAGCACACGCTAAACACTATTCGGAGTCAGGGGGTGGGACAACAGGAAGGGGAGGAACTACAGGAGGATTCATATGCGCAAGGGACAACAACATCACCAAGGTCAAGACGTTCATCATCACCAACGCGGCAGGCATGGGACCATGGGGGACAGGGTTTAACAAGGGCGCATGGTAGCAGGCTAAATGTTGAGGAAGGTGCAGGAGAACATGAAGAAATGGAGGACGAACTGTCCATGGACATGGAAGACTCAGCGGATGAGGGAGACCTTGGTCAAATTTCTGTTGAAAGAGGTTGGGGGGAGATGTCAGAGGAAGAAAGAACGGTTAGCACCTCTATGCCACAAACACAGCGTGGACTTGGTCCGCATGGCTGCGCAAGACACATGAGTGCCTTCTTGTTGCACTACCTCCAACATGACCCTCGTATTGTCAAAATTAGAAGTGATGATGACTACTGGATTGCCACACTATTAGATCCCCGGTACAAGTCCAAATTTTGAGACATAATTCCAGCCATAGAAAGGGACGCACGTATGCAGGAGTATCAGCAGAAGCTGTTACTCGATCTTAGCTCGGCTTTTCCACCAAACAACCGTGCAGGTGCAGGGAGTGATTCTCACAGTTGTAACTTGACAAACATGGGACGGTCTCGTCATCTTCAACAGTCTACCCGAACCAGTAGGACCGTATCTGGTGCTGGTAACAGCAATTTTATGGAATCTTTTCATAATTTTTTTAGACCCTCCTTTGCAAGGCCACCAGAGACAACAAGTCTGACACATAGTCAACGGCTGGAGAGGATGATACAGGAGTATCTCCAAATGAACATCGATGTCATGACTTTGCAAATGGAGCCTTGCTCATTTTGGGCTTCAAATCTAGAAAAATGGCCAGAGCTATCCAGTTACGCCTTGGAGATTTTGTCGTGTCCAGCTGCCAGCGTTGTCTCTGAACGTGTCTTCAGTGCTGCTGGGTGTGTGCTGACGGATAAGCGCACGCGTCTGTCCAGTGACAATGTGGACAGACTGACGTTCATCAAAATGAACAAGTCATGGATCCAGAAGGAATTTACTACCCCTGTGTCATCCTGGGGAGAGTAAATGCTTGTGGATTTGGAATGTGCTTGATGCAAATCAAAACATCCTGTTTGCAACTAGGGCACAAGTGCTGCCACTGAATGGGTGGGTGTGTGTGGGGCACAATTTTTGGAAAAAAAGGGAGACTCCGCTTGGAGTAACCCTTGCTTGCTGTGTTTTTTATAAATGATCCAAGATGCACAGAGCTGGGATCAGGAAAGACTTTGCTACCTACCCCGGTGTCATCCTGGGGACGGTTAATTATGGCGTATTTTTGAATGTGCTTGATGCAAATCTAGCTGTGAAGTGTACAACTGGGGCACAACTGCTGCCACTGATGAAGGGGTGGGTGTGTGTGGGGCCCAATTTTTGGAAAAAAGGGAGACTCTGCTTGGAGTAACCCTTGCTTGCTGTGTTTTTTAAAAGGAGCCAAGATGAACAGAGCTGGGATCAGGAAAGACTTTGCTACCTACCCCGGTGTCATCCTGGGGATGGTTAATTATGGCGTATTTTTGAATGTGCTTGATGCAAATCTAGCTGTGAAGTGTACAACTGGGGCACAACTTCTGCCACTGAAGGGGTGGGTGTGTGTGGGGCCCAATTTTTGGAAAAAAGGGAGACTCCGCTTGGAGTAACCCTTGCTTGCTGTGTTTTTTAAAAGGAGCCAAGATGAACAGAGCTGGGATCAGGAAAGACTTTGCTACCTACCCCGGTGTCATCCTGGGGACGGTTAATTATGGCGTATTTTTGAATGTGCTTGATGCAAATCTAGCTGTGAAGTGTACAACTGGGGCACAACTGCTGCCACTGAAGGGGTGGGTGTGTGTGGGGCCCAATTTTTGGAAAAAAGGGAGACTCCGCTTGGAGTAACCCTTGCTTGCTGTGTTTTTTAAAAGGAGCCAAGATGAACAGAGCTGGGATCAGGAAAGACTTTGCTACCTACCCCGGTGTCATCTTGGGGACGGTTAATTATGGCGTATTTTTGAATGTGCTTGATGCAAATCTAGCTGTGAAGTGTACAACTGGGGCACAACTGCTGCCACTGAATGGGTGGGTGTGTGTGGGGCACAATTTTTGGAAAAAAAGGGAGACTCCGCTTGGAGTAACCCTTGCTTGCTGTGTTTTTTATAAATGATCCAAGATGCACAGAGCTGGGATCAGGAAAGACTTTGTTACCTACCCCGGTGTCATCTTGGGGACGGTTAATTATGGCGTATTTTTGAATGTGCTTGATGCAAATCTAGCTGTGAAGTGTACAACTGGGGCACAACTGCTGCCACTGAAGGGGTGGGTGTGTGTGGGGCCCAATTTTTGGAAAAAAGGGAGACTCCGCTTGGAGTAACCCTTGCTTGCTGTGTTTTTTAAAAGGAGCCAAGATGAACAGAGCTGGGAGCAGGAAAGACTTTGCTACCTACCCCGGTGTCATCCTGGGGACGGTTAATTATGGCATATTTTTGAATGTGCTTGATGCAAATCTAGCTGTGAAGTGTACAACTGGGGCACAACTGCTGCCACTGAAGGGGTGGGTGTGTGTGGGGCCCAATTTTTGGAAAAAAGGGAGACTCCGCTTGGAGTAACCATTGCTTGCTGTGTTTTTTAAAAGGAGCCAAGATGAACAGAGCTGGGATCAGGAAAGACTTTGCTACCTACCCCGGTGTCATCCTGGGGACGGTTAATTATGGCATATTTTTGAATGTGCTTGATGCAAATCTAGCTGTGAAGTGTACAACTGGGGCACATCTGCTGCCACTGAAGGGGTGGGTGTGTGTGGGGCCCAATTTTTGGAAAAAAGGGAGACTCCGCTTGGAGTAACCCTTGCTTACATTGTTTTTAAAAGAAGCCAAGATGAACAAGTCATGGCTCAGCAAAGACTTTGCTACCAACCCCGGTGTCATCCTGGGGACGGTTAAGAATAGCGAATTTTTAATGTGCTTGATGCAAATCTAGCTGTGAAGTGTACAACTGGGGCACAACTGCTGCCACTGAAGGGGTGGGTGTGTGTGGGGCCCAATTTTTGGAAAAAGGGAGACTCCGCTTGGAGTAACCCTTGCGGTGTTTTACATGATTTTAGAAGGGTGTGCCATGCCTATATCTGTGTGTCCTCCACTTTTTCCTTGTCCTGCTCTTTTGTTTTCGCATGAGTATATGTCCTTGTCACTTTCCCATGTGTTTGTGTTGAGTTGTGAGTTGTTTGTCACCTTTTGGACACCTTTGAGGGTGTTATCTAGGTGTTTTTATGTGTTTGTGAATGCCTGCCATTGTTTCCTATGCGGTTCGAGTTCGGTTCGTCGAACGTTCGACGAACCGAACTCGAACGGGACCTCCGTTCGGCGAACCGACCTCGAGCCGAACCGGGACCGGTTCGCTCATCTCTAGTCCGGATGCGTTGATGGCGAAGGCGGATGTGGAGGCGGCGTTTCGGTTGTTACCGGTTCATCCGGACAGCCAGCATTTGTTAGGTTGCTGGTGGGATGGCAGTGATTATGTTGATCGTTGTTTGCCAATGGGCTGTTCAATTTCGTGTTCATATTTTGAGGCATTTAGTTCATTTGTAGAGTGGGTGGTCCGGGATGTGTCCGGGCTTACGTCCATTATTCATTATTTAGACGATTTCTTTTGTGTGGGGCCAGCGGGCTCAATGGTTTGTGCGGGGCTGCTATTCGCGTTGCAGAAAGTCGCGAGCAGTTTTGGTATTCCTTTGGCACCTGACAAGACGGAAGGCCCGGTGCCGGTGATGCGTTTTCTGGGTATTGAGATTGATTCCATTGCTATGGAATGCAGGTTGCCGGAAGGGAAGGTTCGTGATTTGAGGGCCGCGGTGGCGGAGGTGAAAGCGGCAAAGAAGGTGCTGCTTAAGGCGGTGCAGTCCTTGCTTGGGAAATTGAATTTCACTTGCAGGATCGTGCCGATGGGGAGAGGATTTGCGAGGCGCTTGGCAACGGCGACGGCAGGTGTGAGGTCGCCGGCGCATTTTGTGCGGATGACGAGGACGATCTGTCGATGTGGGACCAATTTTTGCAGCATTTTAATGGCCAGGCGCTGGTGCTGGAGAAGGTGGCATCTAACGGGGCGCTACAGCTGTTCATGGATGCCGCCGGGTCGGCTGGTTTTGGGGCCGTATTTCGGGGTCACTGGTGTATGGGACAGTGGCTGCAGGTGTGGCGGGAGAGCGAATTGGTTAAGAATCTGGCGCTGCTGGAGCTATTCCCCATTGTAGTGGCAGTGGAGCTATGGGGGTCGCATTTCGTGGGGAGGAAGGTGTGCTTTCATTGCGATAACCAGGCGGTGGTGTACGCTATCAACAACTTGTCTGCTAAATCGGAGCCGGTAGTGGTGTATTTGCGGCATTTGGTGTCGAGATGTTTGCAGCTTAATGTGCAGGTGGTGGCAAAGCATGTTCCAGGAGTTGACAATGAGGTGGCTGATGCTTTGTCTCGTTTTCAGTTCGGCAGGTTTCAGGCGCTACTGCCTTCGGCAGACGAGGTCGAAATGGTGAGTCTCATGGTGGAATCTGGTGAGGCTGTGATCTCAGAGTTGATTCGGTGGTCGGTGACCAAGGTGACTTGGTGCTGCTACGCAAAAGTGTGGGCTGAATGGGAGGAGCTGGTGGGTCGGTTGTTTGACGGGGTGAGCGTAGATTACTTGGTGGCTTTTTTGTCATTGGTGTGTACGGATTTTGTGGCCGGACGATTGGCATCGGCAGTGGCACATCGGGTGGCAGCGGTGGCGTTTTGGTTAAAAATGAGAAGGGAGCGCGATGTTTCGCAGGATTTTTGGGTTCGACAGGCTTTACGGGGTTTTCGCCGCGGTGTACGGGTGAGGGACAGGAGGCGTCCTATTTCGTTTGGTTTGTTGCGATGGATGTCGGGTGGCCTGAGTGGTATTTGTGAGTCAGCATACAAGACGGTTTTGTTTACAACGGCTTTCGGTCTTGCTTTTTATGGGGCGTTCCGGATCGGGAGCTGGTGAGCCCATCCAAGGTGACAGGTGGCAGTTTCATGCTCGAGGATGTGCGAGTGGGCGGTGGTCAGGTGGAGTGTCAGATTCGTCGGTCAAAGACGGACCAGTTGGGCCGTGGTAGGTTGGTGGTGTTATATGCGGTTCCAGGGGAAGAATTGTGCCCAGTGCGTTTAGTTGAGAGGTTTGTGGCCATGAGGGGGGGCTTACCGGGCCCATTTTTGCGGCACATGGATGGGTGTTTCTTATCAAGGTTTCAGTTTTTGGCGGTTCTGCGGCGAAGTTTACGGAACGCAGGGAGCGCCCGGAGGAGTTCGGGTCACATTCCTTCCGGTTTGGGGCGGCTACGGAGGCCGCTCGTTGGGGGCTTGGCGATGAGGTGGTGAAGCGTATCGGTAGATGGGAATCTTCCTGTTTTC
This sequence comes from Anomaloglossus baeobatrachus, assembly GCF_048569485.1. Taxonomy (NCBI): domain Eukaryota; kingdom Metazoa; phylum Chordata; class Amphibia; order Anura; family Aromobatidae; genus Anomaloglossus; species Anomaloglossus baeobatrachus. The sequence continues at coordinate 303,764,171 of NC_134354.1, forward strand.
AGCGGTATGTGAGACCGCAGTTGTTGTAGCATCATGGTAATTTGGTTCACGTGCGGGTGGTTTGTGAAGAGGGTGTTTCTAGCTGTGTTGGTGGTTGTGATGTTATTAGTTTTGATTTTCCGTTCTGTTTTACTTTGTTGTAGGTAAGTGCCTGATCTGGATCTTGGGGCATTCCTTCGTGTTTTGGGGGGCCCGTCGGGCTGAGGTTCGCCAGAATGGTCGGCAGCTGGGTTTGGATCGCGCCCAAGCGACTGTTCGGTGGATTGGTGTTCGGGGTATGGAATGGTCCAGGGTGGTCCCGGAATTCCGTTTCCATTGTAAAGTCAAGCGGCCTCCGGATGTGCTGGTGTTGCATGTGGGGGGTAATGATCTGGGTGCCTGGGCGTCGTGAGATCTTATCCGTGATATAAAGCTTTATTTATTGCGGTTATAGAAGCATTACCCTGGTTTGATTGTCGTGTGGTCCGAAATAGTGACCAGGTTGGCGCGGAGGGGGGGTCCGGTCGGTAGACAAGGTCAATAAAGCCAGGGCCCAGGTGAATCGGGTGGTTGCTCGGTTCATGACCAGGAACCATGGGTTGGTGGTGAGGCACAGAGAGTTGGAGCCAGCTACTTGGCAGTTTCGGAGGGGTGATGGCGTCCACCTCAATGACATTGGTGCAGATTTATGGGCGTTGGGTCTGCAGGATGGCGTGGAGCGTGCTTTTGGTGTGTGGCGGATCCAGGCCACGTAAGGTGTCACGTGGCCTGTCCTGTGGCGGGGGGAAGGTCTGGTCCAGAGGTTTGGAAGTGAGTGGTGGCTGGACCGGGAGTCATTGTCTCGGTATGGTGGCTCTTGGTTCCGGGATGTGGCAGGCATGGGGTTCTGCCAAAGTGTGGGGTGTCAATCCGTGGGTGATTGGCACATCGTCTCTGGGTCGGTGTGTTGCGGCCGGGGACAGGGGGAGTAGTAGTTATGGACTGGGCCTGCCCCGGGGGGTCTTGTAAATGTTATTGTCTATTGTTACCTTTATGTTGTTGTTTTGGGGTCGCCCGTTGGACAGCGTCCCTAAGGTGTTAGTTTGTAAACAATGGGCAATAAAAGGCTGCTGTGGCCATTTTTAAACCAAGTCGCATGCAGTCCGTGTGTTTATTCTTAGAGTATAAGGGTAAGTTCACACAGTGCGTTTTTCGCGGCGTTTTTGCGCAGTTTTCGGGTGCGTTTTTGCTCAGAAAACTGCATGACTTTGCTTCCCCAGCAAAGTCTATGAGTTTTCATTTTTGCTGTCTGCACACAGCGTTTTTTTTCAGCTGCGTTTTTGTGGTGTCACAAAAACGCAGCATGTCAATTATTCCCGCGTTTTTCACTGCGCTTTTCATCCATTGAGTGCAATGGGATGTTGAAAGACGCAATGAGAAATGCAAATAGCTGCGTTTTGGTGCGTTTCTAAGACCAAAAACGCAGCTATAAATGCAGGAGGTGGGTAGTAAAGTGACGTGTACAGGAAGAGGATTCCTTCTGTCAGTAAACACTAGAGATGAGTGAACCGGTCGCGGTTCGGCTCGAGGTCGGTTCGCCGAACGGGGGTCCCGTTCGAGTTCGGTTCGTCGAACGTTCGACGAACCGAACTAGAACCAATAGGCTATAATGGGAGGCAATCACAAACACATAAAATAGCATTATAAATGTACACAAACAGTTAATAAACATTGCCATAACACTTACCGGTCCTCGCGATCCCTTCTGCACTCTGTCTCCTGCCGCTATTCCATCCGATGATCGCTGAATCCTCCCGGTGACGGCACTGCCAGCAGAGATGCAGGACCTATCGTGACGTCAAAATAGCCATGTGACCAGTCACGTGGCTATTATCTCATTGGCTACAGACTGGTCACATGACTATGACGCGTCATGTAGGACCTGCGAGTGCATCTCTCCGGTACACGGTGCACATATGTGTATCGCCGTGTACCGGCGACATGCTCTAGCACACGGTCGACTCCCCGTTCCGTTAGGGACCGGCTGACACAGCCGGTCATTAACGGAGATTACCGTTGCCATAGCAACGCAGTTAGCGGTGACGTCACCGCTAACCGCGGCTCCGAGAGCACCGTTGCTATGGTAACGCGTCTGTCAGCGTTACCGCTGTTACCGCTGATAGCCAGCACTGATCACTCACGGAGTGAAGGCTGCACGCTGCTTCCCGATTGTAGTGAGGATTGTAATGAGGATGAGGTTCCCCAGCCCCAAGTGATGAGCTGGTGAACCTCATCCTCACTACAATCGTCACTACTGCTACACTAGAAAGAAAGAAGACAGAAGAGCAGGATCGTGGAGGGCTGACAGGGGGTAATAAAGATGGAGTCTCTAATGTGTCTGTGTATTTATTTCTATTAAAGTATTTTTTCTCTGTGTGGTGTTTTTTTTTAACCCATTATTGGAGATTCTTAATGGCCGGGTCAAACGTGCCTGACATTAAGAATCTCTGGCTTAATACTGGCTAGTAAAACAAAGCCAGTATTAACTCATGATTACCCAACAAGCCACCCGGCTCCAGGGCTGTTGGAAGAGTTGGATACAGCGCCAGATGATGGTGCTTCTATGAGAGCGCCATTTTCTGGGACGGCTGCGGACTGAAATCCGCAGCAGAGGCGCCCAGAAACCTCGGGCTAACCTGTGCTGCGGATTCCAATCCCCAGCTGCCTAGTTGTACCCGGCTGGACACTAAAATTGGGCGAAGCCCACGTCATTTGTTTTTTAATTATTTCATGATATAAGTGAAATAATTAAAAAAACGGGCTTCCCTATATTTTTGGTTCCCAGCCGGGTACAAATAGGCAACTGGGGGTTGGAGGCAGCCCGTGGCTGCCTGCTGTACCTGGCCAGCATACAAAAATATGGCGAAGCCCACGTCATTTATTTGGTGGGCAAAAAAATTCTGCATACAGTCCTGGATGGAGTATACTGAGCCTTGTAGTTCTGCAGCTGCTGTCTGCTCTTCTCCATACAGCCACACAGCAGCTGCAGAACTACAAGGCTCAGCATACTCCATCCAGGACTGTATGCAGAAGTTTTTTGCCCCCTGAAAAAATTATGTGGGCTTCGCCATATTTTTGTATGCTAGCCAGGTACAGCAGGCAGGTACGGCTGCCCCCAACCTCCAGTTGCCTATTTGTACCCGGCTGGGAACCAAAAATAAAGGGAAGCCCTTTTTTTATTATTTCATGAATTTCATGAAATAATTAGAAAACAAATGACGTAGGCTTCGCCCCATTTTTGTGTCCATCCAGGTACAACTAGGCAGCTGGGGATTGCAATCCGCAGCACAGGTTGGCCTGAGCTTTCTGGGCCCCACTGCTGCGAATTGCAGTCTGCAGCCGCCTCAGAAAATGGCATTTTCATAGAAGCGCCATCTTCTGGCGCTGTATCCAACTCTTCCAGCACCTGCCTGCTTTACCTGGCTAGCATACAAAAATATGGTGAAGCTCACGTCCTTTTTTTGTAGTTTTTTGGCAAAAAAAATAAAAAATGCTTCCCTGGATTTTCCATTGCCAGTGAAGGTAACACCAAGCAGTGGGGGTTAGCAGCCAGTAGCTGCTTGGATTACCCTTAGCTAGCAATACAAAAAATGCAGCGGGAGCCCATATATATTTTTTTTAATTATTTATTTAAATAACTAAAAATAAAATGGGCTTCCCTGTATTTTGATTGCTGGACATCACAGTGCTGTAAAAATAAATCTTTAAAAAAATGACGTAGCGCTCCGCGGTATTTTTGATTCTCAGCGCAGATAAAGCAGACAGCTATGGGTTGCCACCCCCATCTGCCTGCCGTTACCTTGGTTGGCAATCAAAATACAGGGAAGCCCATTAATTTTTTCTATTTAAAAAATAGTTTAAAAAAAAATGACGTTGGGTCCCCCCATTTTTGATAGCCAGCTAGGGTAAAGCAGACGGCTGTAGCCTGAAAACCACAGCTGGCAGCTTTACCGTGGTTGGGGATCCAATGTGGAGGTCCCCTCAGGCTCTTTTTTATAATTATTTTATAAATATTAATAATTACACAATAAAAGTAGGGTCCCCCCCAAATTGGATCACCAGCCAAGGTAAAGCGGACAGCTGTGGTCTGGTATTCTCAGGGTGGGAAGGTCCATAGTTATTGGGCCTTCACAGCCTAACAATAGCAGGCCGCAGGCACCCCAGACGTGGCGCATCCACTAGATGCGCCAATTCTGGCGCTTCACCCCAGCTCATCCCGTGCCCTGGTGCAGTGGCAAACGGGGTAATAAATCGGGTTGATACTAGCTGTAAAGTAACCTGAGATCAAGCCCAGCAGTTTGTGATGTCATGGCGTCTATTAGATACCCAACATCATAAACTGTCAGTACTAACAAAAAAAAAAAATCGACAAAAGAAATTTATTTGAAAAAACAGTCCCCAAAACATTTCCTCTTTCACCAATTTATTGTAAGAAAAAAAATAAAGGGGTCCCACGACGACTCTGGACCGTCTAGAATATGGGGGGGAGACACTCAGGGAACGTATCCCCCATTTTCTAGGAGTGCGGATGCTTCATGTGAGGAGTGTGGGTGCAATGAATATGCACTCACTCTTCTCGGGTCCACAGCAGCAGAGTCCATTTCGTAATGGTTGCTACCAAAGCTGCAATGCCCTGCTCATGAGGTAAGGGCATGCCTAATCAGGAGAACTACTGTAGAGGAAGCTCTGCTCACTGGTATATAGGTGCTCAGAGGTAATAATAGATAAAATTAGTGAGTAAACTCGGCACTCTAAATCTCCCAGACTAAGTCAGTAAGTCACAACGGATAGTAATGCAAAATCACTCTTTATTGGTCCGTATTAAGAAAAATTTTTTTTTCATAAGCATATATGTTTTTGTCCAAAACAAGTTACAAATGACGTTTCGGCCTGAGCCTTCGTCAGATTGGACTTATCTGCATGTAATCATGAAAAATGACAATAATCAGTATCACATAAGAGGGAGAGAACAATAAAATAAACTCGAACAATGTAGAGGTACAATTGGGATGCAGCAAAAAAATTGCAACACAGCAAGAAATGAAACACATGATACAAATGTCAGAATACAGTACAAGGACAATATAGTAATGACAAATATGGGGTCAGAGTAGGCTTAGACAGCTCTGGTACGAAAGAGATGTCAATCATAAAGTAACATGTGCAGTAGGTGTAGAGCTACAGTATGCATGGCAGAGCTAATGGGTAGACCAACCATAGAAAAAGATTGGAGAAAAAGTGGAGAAGGAGAAAAAATGGAGAAAAAATGGAGAAAGAGTGGAGAAAAAGTGGAGAATAAGTGGAGAAAAAATGGAGAAAAAAATGGAGAAAAAGTGGAGAAAAAAATGGAGAAAAAGTGGAGAAAAAGTGGAGAAAAAGTGGAGAAAAAAATGGAGAAAAAGTGGAGAAAAAGTGGAGAAAAAGAGGAGAAAAAAGTGGAGAAAAAAGTGGAAAAAAAGTGGAGAAAAAGTGGAGAAAAAGTGGAGAAAAAGTGGAGAAAAAAATGGAGAAAAAGTGGAGAAAAAGTGGAGAAAAAGTGGAGAAAAATGGAGAAAAAAATGTAGAAAAAGTGGAGAAAAAGTGGAGAAAAAATGGAGAATAAGTGGAGAAAAAGTGGAGAAAAAGTGGAGAAAAAGTGGAGGAAAAAGTGGAGAAAAAGTGGAGAAAAAATGGAGAAAAAGTGGAGAAAAAGTGGAGAAAAAAATGGAGAAAAAGTGGAGAAAAAGTGGAGAAAAAAATGGAGAAAAAGTGGAGAAAAAATGGAGAAAAAGTGGAGAAAAAGGTGGAGAAAAAGTGGAGAAAAAATGGAGAAAAAGATGGAGAAAAAGTGGAGAAAAAGTGGAGAAAAAGTGGAGAAAAAGTGGAGAAAAAAATGGAGAAAAAGTGGAGAATAATTGGAGAAAAAATGGAGAAAAAGTGGAGAAAAAGTGGAGAAAAAAATGGAGAAAAAGTGGAGAAAAAGTGGAGAAAAAGTGGAGAAAAAAATGGAGAAAAAGTGGAGAAAAAGTGGAGAAAAAATGGAGAATAAGTGGAGAAAAAATGGAGAAAAAGTGGAGAAAAAGTGGAGGAAAAAGTGGAGAAAAAAGTGGAGAAAAAGTGGAGAAAAAGTGGAGAAAAAGTGGAGAAAAAAATGGAGAAAAAGTGGAGAAAAGGTGGAGAAAAAGTGGAGAAAAAATGGAGAAAAAAATGGAGAAAAAATGGAGAAAAAAGTGGAGAAAAAGTGGAGAAAAAAGTGGAGAAACAGTGGAGAAACAGTGGAGAAAAAGTGGAGAAAAAGTGGAGAAAAAGTGGAGAAAAAAATGGAGAAAAAGTGGAGAAAAAGTGGAGAAAAAAGTGGAGAAAAAGTGGAGAAAAAGTGGAGAAAAAGTGGAGAAAAAGTGGAGAAAAAAATGGAGAAAAAGTGGAGAAAAAATGGAGAAAAAATGGAGAAAAAATGGAGAATAAGTGGAGAAAAAATGGAGAAAAAGTGGAGAAAAAGTGGAGCACCCTTTGGTGCCTTTCATGTGGCACTAAGGGGTGCTTAGCTTTGTATTTAGCCAAAAAAATGAAAACAAAAAATGACGTAGGGTTCCCCCTAGTTTTGTAGCCAGCTAGGGTAAAGCAGACGGCTGCAGCCTGCAGACCACAGCTGGCAACCTCACCTTGGCTGGTAATCCAAAACTGAGGGCACCCCACGCTGTTATTTTAAATTAAATAAATAATTAAAAAAAAAAACACGTAGGGGTCCCCCAAAATTGGATCACCAGCCAAGGTAAAGCAGACAGCTGGGGCCTGATATTCTCAGACTAGGGAGTTCCATGGTTATTGGACTCTCCCCAGCCTAAAAATAGCAGGCCGCAGCCGCCCCAGAAGTGGCGCATCCATTAGATGCGCCAATCCTGGTGCTTCGCCCCAGCTCATCCCGCGCCCTGGTGCGGTGGCAAACGGGGTAATATATGGGGTTAATACCAGATGTGTAATGTCACCTGGCATCAAGCCCTGGGGTTGGTGAGGTCAGGCGTCTATCAGATACCCGACATCACCAACCCAGTCAGTAATAAAAAAAAATAGACGACAAACACATTTTTATTTGAAAAAACACTCCCCAAAACATTCCCTCTTTAACCAATTTATTAGAATGAAAAACAAATCCAGGTCTGGTGTAATCCAAGGGGTTGCCATGACGATCCACACTGTCCCAGTCAATGAAGAGCAGGATGTTCCCCATTGGCTGGGAGAGCAATGCAGTGACCTGAGCTAACATCAATGGGTCAGCCCAGGTCACTGCAGGGCATGACAAGTGCTGCTGTCAGCGAGGTACATTACCTGCGCTGATCTCCAGCACACTGACAGCCCCTGTCACTGAGTTCAATGACCGGCGCCTTCACACCAAGTATCGCGAGAGGCCCGTGACGTCACCGCTAGTCAGTCTCGGGTCAGAAGCAAGAGGTGATGTGACAAGCGGCGGCCATGGAGGACAGTGACAGCGCTGAGGTCGGGACTTCATCACCGCAGGTAAGCCGAGCGGGACCATGTGTGTGTGTGTGTGTGTGTGTGTGTATGTATGGATGTGTACATGCCGCGGGCAGGAGGGGGCAGAGCGAGCTGAGCGGGGAAGTGTGGGCTTCCTGCACGTAACTAGGATAAACATCGGGTTACTAACCAAAGCGCTTTGCTTGGATACCCGATGTTTATCTTGGTTACCAGCTTCTGGCAGGCTGCCAGCGATGGCTCCTGCACACTGTAGCTGTAAAAAGCCCTGCTTTTTGCTGCTAGAACCGTTCTCGAACGTATCTAGAACTATCGAGCTTTTGCAAAAAGCTCGAGTTCTAGTTCGATCTCGAACAGCCCCCAAAATCACTCGAGCCTAGAACTGGAGAACCTCGAACCGCGAACCGCGCTCAACCCTAGTAAACACAGAAGCGTGAATCCTCCCGGTACCGTCACCGCCGCTTCCACCTCCGGTCCTGTGTATGTATGCTGCCGTGCGGCGCCATGTCTGGGCGGGACGTGGAAGCGGCTGAGAAAACAAAAGTGAACAGTAGAAAAAAAAAAAAAAAAGTTATACTCACCTGTCTGCAGACTCCCGGTGCCATGCCCGCTCCCATCTCCTCCTGGTACCGCCGCTCCGGGTGTGTGCAGTCTCCCCGGGTACGTATGCCTGCAGGATGCAGGACCTGGCGATGGATCACCTGATGCAGTCACCTGACGCATCAGCTGATCGTAAGTCTCGGGCTGACGCCGGCGCCCAGCCGGTTATCAGCGGATGCGTCAGGAGACGTCATCCCTGATTACCGGCAGCTGCTGCAGCGATCAGACGGGATCAGACTCCCGCCCCATCTCTCCAGGAGCTGCCGGTAATCAGCACATAAGTGAGTATTTTTTATTTTTTTTTGCACCGATGCATCAGCTGATTGTATAATCGGCTTTTATACAATCAGCTGATGTGTGATGTGATTCAGGCACTTGATCCTGACACATCATCTGATCGCTTTGCCTTCCAGCAAACCGATCAGATGATATTGGATCCGGATTGGACGGCGCGGGACCCTGACCCAGGATTACTGCGGAGGGGGGTTCTTTATTTCAATAAAGATGGAGTCACTAATTGTGTTGTGTTTTATTTCTAATAAAAATATTTTTCTGTGTGTTGTGTTTTTTTTTTATCTTTACTAGAAATTCATGGTGGCCATGTCTAATATTGGCGTGACACCATGAATTTCGGGCTTAGGGCCAGCTATACAGCTAGCCCTAACCCCATTATTACCCAGGGAGCCACCCGGCATCAGGGCAGCTGGAAGAGTTGGATGCAGCGCCAGAAGATGGCGCTTCTATGAAAGCGCCATTTTCTGGGGTGGCTGCGGGACTGCAATTCACAGCGGGGGTGCCCAGAAAGCATGAGCACCCTGCACTGTGGATTCCAATCCCCAGCTGCCTAGTTGTACCTGGCTGGACTCAAAAATTGGGCGAAGCTCACGTCATTTTTTTTTAAAATTATTTCATGAAATTCATGAAATAATTAAAAAAAAAAAGGGCTTCCCTATATTTTTGGTTTCCAGCCGGGTACAAATAGGCAGCTGGGGGTTGGGGGCAGCCCGTACCTGCCTGCTGTACCCGACTAGCATACAAAAATATGGCGAAGCCCACGTCATTTTTTTTTGTTTGGGGGGGGCAAAGAAATCCTGCATACAGTCCTGAAAGGAGGATGCTGAGCCTTGTAGTTCGACAGCTGCTGTCTGCTCTCCTGCATACACTATTGGATGGAGGATGCTGAGCCTTGAAGTTCAACAGCTGCTGTCTGCTCTCCTGCATACACTATTGGATGGAGGATGCTGAGCCTTGTAGTTCGACAGCTGCTGTCTGCTCTTGCTGCTGAGCTGCTGAGCCTTGTAGGTCTGCTCCCCCTGACTCACCCTCAAGCATACAGTCCTGGATGGAGCATGCTGAGCCTTGTAGTTCTGCAGCTGCTGTCTGCTCTCCTGCATACACTATTGGATGGAGTATGCTGAGCCTTGTAGTTCTGCAGCTGTCTGCTCTTCTACATACACTAGTGGAGAATGAAGAACACATTGAAGAAGGAAATGACATCAGACCTTTTTTTTGTTCACTGATAAAAAACGCATAAAGACGCAGTGAGCAAAAACGCAGCAAAACGCAGCAAAAAACGAACCAAATCGCGGCAAAACGCGTGCGTTTCTTGCCGCGTTTTTTTGCCGCGGGTGCGTTTTTGTGCGGTTTTTGCCGCAAAAAATGCACAAAAACGCAGCGTCAAAAAAACGCAGTGTGTGAACCTAGCCTAAGGGTAAGTTCACACAGTGCATTTTTCGCGGCGTTTTTGCGCAGTTTTCGGGTGCGTTTTTGCTCAGAAAACTGCATGACTTTGCTTCCCCAGCAAAGTCTATGAGTTTTCATTTTTGCTGTCTGCACTCTGCACACAGCGTTTTTTTTCAGCTGCGTTTTTGTGGTGCCACAAAAACGCAGCATGTCAATTATTCCCGCGTTTTTCACTGCGCTTTTCATCCATTGAGTGCAATGGGATGTTGAAAGACGCAATGAGAAACGCAAATAGCTGCGTTTTGGTGCGTTTCTAAGACCAAAAACGCAGCTATAAACGCAGGAGGTGGGTAGTAAAGTGACGTGTACAGGAAGAGGATTCCTTCTGTCAGTAAACACAGAAGCGTGAATCCTCCCGGTACCGTCACCGCCGCTTCCACTTCCGGTCCTGTGCATGTATGCTGCCGTGCGGCACCATGTCTGGGCGGGAGGTGGAAGCGGCTGAGAAAACAAAAGTGAACAGTAGAAAAAAAAAAAAAAGTTATACTCACCTGTCTGCCGACTCCCGGTGCCATGCCCGCTCCCATCTCCTCCTGGTACCGCCGCTCCGGGTGTGGACAGTCTCCCCGGGTACGTATGCCTGCAGGATGCAGGACCTGGCGATGGATGACCTGATGCAGTCACCTGACGCATCAGCTGATCGTAAGTCTCGGGCTGACGCCGGCGCCCAACCGGTTATCAGCGGATGCGTCAGGAGACTTCATCCCTGATTACCGGCAGCTGCTGCAGCGATCGGACGGGATCAGACTCCCGCCCCATCGCTCCAGGAGCTGCCGGTAATCAGCACATAAGTGAGGTTTTTTTTTTGCACCGATGCATCAGCTGATTGTATAATCGGCTTTTATACAAACAGCTGATGTGTGATGTGATTCAGGCACTTGATCCTGACACATCATCTGATCGCTTTGCCTTCCAGCAAACCGATCAGATGATATTGGATCCGGATTGGACGGTGCGGGACCCTGACCCAGGATTACTGCGGAGGGGGGTTCTTTATTTCAATAAAGATGGAGTCACTGATTGTGTTGTGTTTTATTTCTAATAAAAATATTTTTCTGTGTGTTGTGTTTTTTTTTTATCTTTACTAGAAATTCATGGTGGCCATGTCTAATATTGGCGTGACACCATGAATTTCGGGCTTAGGGCCAGCTATACAGCTAGCCCTAACCCCATTATTACCCAGGGAGCCACCCGGCATCAGGGCAGCTGGAAGAGTTGGATACAGCGCCAGAAGATGGCGCTTCTATGAAAGCGCCATTTTCTGGGGTGGCTGCGGGACTGCAATTCACAGCGGAGGTGCCCAGAAAGCATGAGCACCCTGCACTGTGGATTCCAATCCCCAGCTGCCTAGTTGTACCTGGCTGGACTCAAAAATTGGGCGAAGCTCACGTCATTTTTTTTTAAAATTATTTCATGAAATTCATGAAATAATTAAAAAAAAAAGGGCTTCCCTATATTTTTGGTTCCCAGCCGGGTACAAATAGGCAGCTGGGGGTTGGGGGCAGCCCGTACCTGCCTGCTGTACCCGACTAGCATACAAAAATATGGCGAAGCCCACGTCATTTTTTTTTGTTTGGGGGGGGCAAAGAAATCCTGCATACAGTCCTGAAAGGAGGATGCTGAGCCTTGTAGTTCGACAGCTGCTGTCTGCTCTCCTGCATACACTATTGGATGGAGGATGCTGAGCCTTGAAGTTCAACAGCTGCTGTCTGCTCTCCTGCATACACTATTGGATGGAGGATGCTGAGCCTTGTAGTTCGACAGCTGCTGTCTGCTCTTGCTGCTGAGCTGCTGAGCCTTGTAGGTCTGCTCCCCCTGACTCACCCTCAAGCATACAGTCCTGGATGGAGCATGCTGAGCCTTGTAGTTCTGCAGCTGCTGTCTGCTCTCCTGCATACACTATTGGATGGAGTATGCTGAGCCTTGTAGTTCTGCAGCTGTCTGCTCTTCTACATACACTAGTGGAGAATGAAGAACACATTGAAGAAGGAAATGACATCAGACCTTTTTTTTGTTCACTGATAAAAAACGCATAAAGACGCAGTGAGCAAAAACGCAGCAAAACGCAGCAAAAAACGAACCAAATCGCGGCAAAACGCGTGCGTTTTTTGCCGCGTTTTTTTGCCGCGGGTGCGTTTTTGTGCGGTTTTTGCCGCAAAAAATGCACAAAAACGCAGCGTCAAAAAAACGCAGTGTGTGAACCTAGCCTAAGGGTAAGTTCACACAGTGCATTTTTCGCGGCGTTTTTGCGCAGTTTTCGGGTGCGTTTTTGCTCAGAAAACTGCATGACTTTGCTTCCCCAGCAAAGTCTATGAGTTTTCATTTTTGCTGTCTGCACTCTGCACACAGCGTTTTTTTTCAGCTGCGTTTTTGTGGTGCCACAAAAACGCAGCATGTCAATTATTCCCGCGTTTTTCACTGCGCTTTTCATCCATTGAGTGCAATGGGATGTTGAAAGACGCAATGAGAAACGCAAATAGCTGCGTTTTGGTGCGTTTCTAAGACCAAAAACGCAGCTATAAACGCAGGAGGTGGGTAGTAAAGTGACGTGTACAGGAAGAGGATTCCTTCTGTCAGTAAACACAGAAGCGTGAATCCTCCCGGTACCGTCACCGCCGCTTCCACTTCCGGTCCTGTGCATGTATGCTGCCGTGCGGCACCATGTCTGGGCGGGAGGTGGAAGCGGCTGAGAAAACAAAAGTGAACAGTAGAAAAAAAAAAAAAAGTTATACTCACCTGTCTGCCGACTCCCGGTGCCATGCCCGCTCCCATCTCCTCCTGGTATCGCCGCTCCGGGTGTGGACAGTCTCCCCGGGTACGTATGCCTGCAGGATGCAGGACCTGGCGATGGATGACCTGATGCAGTCACCTGACGCATCAGCTGATCGTAAGTCTCGGGCTGACGCCGGCGCCCAACCGGTTATCAGCGGATGCGTCAGGAGACTTCATCCCTGATTACCGGCAGCTGCTGCAGCGATCGGACGGGATCAGACTCCCGCCCCATCGCTCCAGGAGCTGCCGGTAATCAGCACATAAGTGAGGTTTTTTTTTTGCACCGATGCATCAGCTGATTGTATAATCGGCTTTTATACAAACAGCTGATGTGTGATGTGATTCAGGCACTTGATCCTGACACATCATCTGATCGCTTTGCCTTCCAGCAAACCGATCAGATGATATTGGATCCGGATTGGACGGTGCGGGACCCTGACCCAGGATTACTGCGGAGGGGGGTTCTTTATTTCAATAAAGATGGAGTCACTGATTGTGTTGTGTTTTATTTCTAATAAAAATATTTTTCTGTGTGTTGTGTTTTTTTTTTATCTTTACTAGAAATTCATGGTGGCCATGTCTAATATTGGCGTGACACCATGAATTTCGGGCTTAGGGCCAGCTATACAGCTAGCCCTAACCCCATTATTACCCAGGGAGCCACCCGGCATCAGGGCAGCTGGAAGAGTTGGATACAGCGCCAGAAGATGGCGCTTCTATGAAAGCGCCATTTTCTGGGGTGGCTGCGGGACTGCAATTCACAGCGGGGGTGCCCAGAAAGCATGAGCACCCTGCACTGTGGATTCCAATCCCCAGCTGCCTAGTTGTACCTGGCTGGACTCAAAAATTGGGCGAAGCTCACGTCATTTTTTTTTAAAATTATTTCATGAAATTCATGAAATAATTAAAAAAAAAAGGGCTTCCCTATATTTTTGGTTCCCAGCCGGGTACAAATAGGCAGCTGGGGGTTGGGGGCAGCCCGTACCTGCCTGCTGTACCCGACTAGCATACAAAAATATGGCGAAGCCCACGTCATTTTTTTTTGTTTGGGGGGGGCAAAGAAATCCTGCATACAGTCCTGAAAGGAGGATGCTGAGCCTTGTAGTTCGACAGCTGCTGTCTGCTCTCCTGCATACACTATTGGATGGAGGATGCTGAGCCTTGAAGTTCAACAGCTGCTGTCTGCTCTCCTGCATACACTATTGGATGGAGGATGCTGAGCCTTGTAGTTCGACAGCTGCTGTCTGCTCTTGCTGCTGAGCTGCTGAGCCTTGTAGGTCTGCTCCCCCTGACTCACCCTCAAGCATACAGTCCTGGATGGAGCATGCTGAGCCTTGTAGTTCTGCAGCTGCTGTCTGCTCTCCTGCATACACTATTGGATGGAGTATGCTGAGCCTTGTAGTTCTGCAGCTGTCTGCTCTTCTACATACACTAGTGGAGAATGAAGAACACATTGAAGAAGGAAATGACATCAGACCTTTTTTTTGTTCACTGATAAAAAACGCATAAAGACGCAGTGAGCAAAAACGCAGCAAAACGCAGCAAAAAACGAACCAAATCGCGGCAAAACGCGTGCGTTTTTTGCCGCGTTTTTTTGCCGCGGGTGCGTTTTTGTGCGGTTTTTGCCGCAAAATATGCACAAAAACGCAGCGTCAAAAAAACGCAGTGTGTGAACCTAGCCTAAGGGTAAGTTCACACAGTGCATTTTTCGCGGCGTTTTTGCGCAGTTTTCGGGTGCGTTTTTGCTCAGAAAACTGCATGACTTTGCTTCCCCAGCAAAGTCTATGAGTTTTCATTTTTGCTGTCTGCACTCTGCACACAGCGTTTTTTTTCAGCTGCGTTTTTGTGGTGCCACAAAAACGCAGCATGTCAATTATTCCCGTGTTTTTCACTGCGCTTTTCATCCATTGAGTGCAATGGGATGTTGAAAGACGCAATGAGAAACGCAAATAGCTGCGTTTTGGTGCGTTTCTAAGACCAAAAACGCAGCTATAAACGCAGGAGGTGGGTAGTAAAGTGACGTGTACAGGAAGAGGATTCCTTCTGTCAGTAAACACAGAAGCGTGAATCCTCCCGGTACCGTCACCGCCGCTTCCACTTCCGGTCCTGTGCATGTATGCTGCCGTGCGGCACCATGTCTGGGCGGGAGGTGGAAGCGGCTGAGAAAACAAAAGTGAACAGTAGAAAAAAAAAAAAAGTTATACTCACCTGTCTGCCGACTCCCGGTGCCATGCCCGCTCCCATCTCCTCCTGGTACCGCCGCTCCGGGTGTGGGCAGTCTCCCCGGGTACGTATGCCTGCAGGATGCAGGACCTGGCGATGGATGACCTGATGCAGTCACCTGACGCATCAGCTGATCGTAAGTCTCGGGCTGACGCCGGCGCCCAACCGGTTATCAGCGGATGCGTCAGGAGACTTCATCCCTGATTACCGGCAGCTGCTGCAGCGATCGGACGGGATCAGACTCCCGCCCCATCGCTCCAGGAGCTGCCGGTAATCAGCACATAAGTGAGGGTTTTTTTTTGCACCGATGCATCAGCTGATTGTATAATCGGCTTTTATACAAACAGCTGATGTGTGATGTGATTCAGGCACTTGATCCTGACACATCATCTGATCGCTTTGCCTTCCAGCAAACCGATCAGATGATATTGGATCCGGATTGGACGGTGCGGGACCCTGACCCAGGATTACTGCGGAGGGGGGTTCTTTATTTCAATAAAGATGGAGTCACTGATTGTGTTGTGTTTTATTTCTAATAAAAATATTTTTCTGTGTGTTGTGTTTTTTTTTTATCTTTACTAGAAATTCATGGTGGCCATGTCTAATATTGGCGTGACACCATGAATTTCGGGCTTAGGGCCAGCTATACAGCTAGCCCTAACCCCATTATTACCCAGGGAGCCACCCGGCATCAGGGCAGCTGGAAGAGTTGGATACAGCGCCAGAAGATGGCGCTTCTATGAAAGCGCCATTTTCTGGGGTGGCTGCGGGACTGCAATTCACAGCGGGGGTGCCCAGAAAGCATGAGCACCCTGCACTGTGGATTCCAATCCCCAGCTGCCTAGTTGTACCTGGCTGGACTCAAAAATTGGGCGAAGCTCACGTCATTTTTTTTTAAAATTATTTCATGAAATTCATGAAATAATTAAAAAAAAAAGGGCTTCCCTATATTTTTGGTTCCCAGCCGGGTACAAATAGGCAGCTGGGGGTTGGGGGCAGCCCGTACCTGCCTGCTGTACCCGACTAGCATACAAAAATATGGCGAAGCCCACGTCATTTTTTTTTGTTTGGGGGGGGCAAAGAAATCCTGCATACAGTCCTGAAAGGAGGATGCTGAGCCTTGTAGTTCGACAGCTGCTGTCTGCTCTCCTGCATACACTATTGGATGGAGGATGCTGAGCCTTGAAGTTCAACAGCTGCTGTCTGCTCTCCTGCATACACTATTGGATGGAGGATGCTGAGCCTTGTAGTTCGACAGCTGCTGTCTGCTCTTGCTGCTGAGCTGCTGAGCCTTGTAGGTCTGCTCCCCCTGACTCACCCTCAAGCATACAGTCCTGGATGGAGCATGCTGAGCCTTGTAGTTCTGCAGCTGCTGTCTGCTCTCCTGCATACACTATTGGATGGAGTATGCTGAGCCTTGTAGTTCTGCAGCTGTCTGCTCTTCTACATACACTAGTGGAGAATGAAGAACACATTGAAGAAGGAAATGACATCAGACCTTTTTTTTTGTTCACTGATAAAAAACGCATAAAGACGCAGTGAGCAAAAACACAGCAAAACGCAGCAAAAAACGAACCAAATCACGGCAAAACGCGTGCGTTTTTTGCCGCGGGTGCGTTTTTGTGCGGTTTTTGCCGCAAAAAATGCACAAAAACGCAGCGTCAAAAAAACGCAGTGTGTGAACCTAGCCTAAGGGTAAGTTCAAAGTCTATGAGTTTTCATTTTTGCTGTCTGCACTCTGCACACAGCGTTTTTTTTTCAGCTGCGTTTTTGTGGTGCCACAAAAACGCAGCATGTCAATTATTCCCGCGTTTTTCACTGCGCTTTTCATCCATTGAGTGCAATGGGATGTTGAAAGACGCAATGAGAAACGCAAATAGCTGCGTTTTGGTGCGTTTCTAAGACCAAAAACGCAGCTATAAACGCAGGAGGTGGGTAGTAAAGTGACGTGTACAGGAAGAGGATTCCTTCTGTCAGTAAACACAGAAGCGTGAATCCTCCCGGTACCGTCACCGCCGCTTCCACTTCCGGTCCTGTGCATGTATGCTGCCGTGCGGCACCATGTCTGGGCGGGAGGTGGAAGCGGCTGAGAAAACAAAAGTGAACAGTAGAAAAAAAAAAAAAAGTTATACTCACCTGTCTGCCGACTCCCGGTGCCATGCCCGCTCCCATCTCCTCCTGGTACCGCCGCTCCGGGTGTGGGCAGTCTCCCCGGGTACGTATGCCTGCAGGATGCAGGACCTGGCGATGGATGACCTGATGCAGTCACCTGACGCATCAGCTGATCGTAAGTCTCGGGCTGACGCCGGCGCCCAACCGGTTATCAGCGGATGCGTCAGGAGACTTCATCCCTGATTACCGGCAGCTGCTGCAGCGATCGGACGGGATCAGACTCCCGCCCCATCGCTCCAGGAGCTGCCGGTAATCAGCACATAAGTGAGGTTTTTTTTTTGCACCGATGCATCAGCTGATTGTATAATCGGCTTTTATACAAACAGCTGATGTGTGATGTGATTCAGGCACTTGATCCTGACACATCATCTGATCGCTTTGCCTTCCAGCAAACCGATCAGATGATATTGGATCCGGATTGGACGGTGCGGGACCCTGACCCAGGATTACTGCGGAGGGGGGTTCTTTATTTCAATAAAGATGGAGTCACTGATTGTGTTGTGTTTTATTTCTAATAAAAATATTTTTCTGTGTGTTGTGTTTTTTTTTTATCTTTACTAGAAATTCATGGTGGCCATGTCTAATATTGGCGTGACACCATGAATTTCGGGCTTAGGGCCAGCTATACAGCTATCCCTAACCCCATTATTACCCAGCGAGCCACCCGGCATCAGGGCAGCTGGAAGAGTTGGATACAGCGCCAGAAGATGGCGCTTCTATGAAAGCGCCATTTACTGGGATGGCTGCGGGACTGCAATTCACAGCGGGGGTGCCCAGAAAGCATGGGCACCCTGCACTGTGGATTCCAATCCCCAGCTGCCTAGTTGTACCTGGCTGGACTCAAAAATTGGGCGAAGCTCACGTCATTTTTTTTTTTAAATTATTTCATGAAATTCATGAAATAATTAAAAAAAAAAGGGCTTCCCTATATTTTTGGTTCCCAGCCGGGTACAAATAGGCAGCTGGGGGTTGGGGGCAGCCCGTACCTGCCTGCTGTACCCGGCTAGCATACAAAAATATGGCGAAGCCCACGTCATTTTTTTTTGTTTGGGGGGGGCAAAGAAATCCTGCATACAGTCCTGGAAGGAGGATGCTGAGCCTTGTAGTTCGACAGCTGCTGTCTGCTTTCCTGCATACACTATTGGATGGAGGATGCTGAGCCTTGTAGTTCGACAGCTGCTGTCTGCTCTCCTGCATACACTATTGGATGGAGGATGCTGAGCCTTGTAGTTCGACAGCTGCTGTCTGCTCTTGCTGCTGAGCTGCTGAGCCTTGTAGGTCTGCTCCCCCTGACTCCCCCTTAAGCATACAGTCCTGGATGGAGCATGCTGAGCCTTGTAGTTCTGCAGCTGCTGTCTGCTCTCCTGCATACACTATTGGATGGAGTATGCTGAGCCTTGTAGTTCTGCAGCTGTCTGCTCTTCTACATACACTAGTGGAGAATGAAGAACACATTGAAGAAGGAAATGACATCAGACCTTTTTTTTGTTCACTGATAAAAAACGCATAAAGACGCAGTGAGCAAAAACGCAGCAAAACGCAGCAAAAAACGCACCAAATCGCGGCAAAACGCGTGCGTTTTTTGCCGCGTTTTTTTGACGCGGGTGCGTTTTTGTGCGTTTTTTGCCGCAACAAGCGCACAAAAACGCAGCGTCAAAAAAACGCAGTGTGTGAACTTAGCCTAAGGGGTTTGGTAACACAGACATCACGACCGGAGAATCCTCCCTCAGCTGGTCAAGAAAGCCATGCATCCCCCTGGGGGGAGGGGTGACATGACCAAGGGAGAGGTAGGGAGTGATGGGGTTAATAGGGACAGTGTAGGTATGCCTAATATGGCTTTAGGGGATGGTCTTAGCCTGGGAGGAAGAGGAGGCTATTTGCCAACGCACCAGGGCAAATCGGGAAGAGCCGGGTACAGTTACAGAACTGTCGCATCTAATGTATGCAGCAATTCTGGGCGGCTGCTAACTGATATATTTAGGCTGGGGGGCTCCCCATAACGTGGAGCTCCCCATCCTTAGAATACCAGCCTTCAGCCGTATGGCTTTATCTGGCTGGTATTAAAATTGGGGGGGGCGCACGCCGTTTTTTTAAATTATTGAATTATTTATTTCACTGCAGAGTATAGGCACGCCCACCGGCTGCTGTGATTGGGTGCAGTGAGACACCTGTCACTCAGCTTTTAATATTAGAGAGTGTAGGTACTATCCCAACTGGGTACACCTTGACGTTTGGTGGGATAGCTTTATGTTTTTTTGATCAAAAACAGTGTTTTACTAAGTACCCTATGTTTATATGCACTATGCTTTTATTTAGTTACAGCAGGGTATGTTTTCACAATTTTTTCCTTGGTTTCTCTTTGTCTCATGGCCAGTGTGAACATGGTCTCACAAGTTCCATGTATACCATCTCATACTCCGGCTCACTTTTTTGTTTTTATGTAGTTTTTTTGTATTCAGTACAAACAGGGAGTGGCCCCCTTCTCAGCGAGCTGGACATTTCATTTTGTGAATCCCCCTGACTGTGTGTGTCCTGTTGGGACCCAGTCGCTCTCAGCCCTTAGCCACATTGAGGCCTATTTTAGACCCATGGTAAGGTTTTAATATTAGAGAGTGTAGGTACTATCCCAACTGGGTACACCTTGACGTTTGGTGGGATAGCTTTATGCTTTTTTTGATCAAAAACAGTGTTTTACTAAGTACCCTATGTTTATATGCACTATGCTTTTATTTAGTTACAGCAGGGTATGTTTTCACAATTTTTTCCTTGGTTTCTCTTTGTCTCATGGCCAGTGTGAACATGGTCTCACAAGTTCCATGTATACCATCTCATACTCCGGCTCACTTTTTTGTTTTTATGTAGTTTTTTTGTATTCAGTACAAACAGGGAGTGGCCCCCTTCTCAGCGAGCTGGACATTTCATTTTGTGAATCCCCCTGACTGTGTGTGTCCTGTTGGGACCCAGTCGCTCTCAGCCCTTAGCCACATTGAGGCTTATTTTAGACCCATGGTAAGGTTTTAATATTAGAGAGTGTAGGTACTATCCCAACTGGGTACACCTTGACGTTTGGTGGGATAACTTTATGCTTTTTTTGATCAAAAACAGTGTTTTACTAAGTACCCTATGTTTATATGCACTATGCTTTTATTTAGTTACAGCAGGGTATGTTTTCACAATTTTTTCCTTGGTTTCTCTTTGTCTCATGGCCAGTGTGAACATGGTCTCACAAGTTCCATGTATACCATCTCATACTCCGGCTCACTTTTTTGTTTTTATGTAGTTTTTTTGTATTCAGTACAAACAGGGAGTGGCCCCCTTCTCAGCGAGCTGGACATTTCATTTTGTGAATCCCCCTGACTGTGTGTGTCCTGTTGGGACCCAGTCGCTCTCAGCCCTTAGCCACATTGAGGCCTATTTTAGACCCATGGTAAGGTTTTAATATTAGAGAGTGTAGGTACTATCCCAACTGGGTACACCTTGACGTTTGGTGGGATAGCTTTATGCTTTTTTTGATCAAAAACAGTGTTTTACTAAGTACCCTATGTTTATATGCACTATGCTTTTATTTAGTTACAGCAGGGTATGTTTTCACAATTTTTTCCTTGGTTTCTCTTTGTCTCATGGCCAGTGTGAACATGGTCTCACAAGTTCCATGTATACCATCTCATACTCCGGCTCACTTTTTTGTTTTTATGTAGTTTTTTTGTATTCAGTACAAACAGGGAGTGGCCCCCTTCTCAGCGAGCTGGACATTTCATTTTGTGAATCCCCCTGACTGTGTGTGTCCTGTTGGGACCCAGTCGCTCTCAGCCCTTAGCCACATTGAGGCCTATTTTAGACCCATGGTAAGGTTTTAATATTAGAGAGTGTAGGTACTATCCCAACTGGGTACACCTTGACGTTTGGTGGGATAGCTTTATGCTTTTTTTGATCAAAAACAGTGTTTTACTAAGTACCCTATGTTTATATGCACTATGCTTTTATTTAGTTACAGCAGGGTATGTTTTCACAATTTTTTCCTTGGTTTCTCTTTGTCTCATGGCCAGTGTGAACATGGTCTCACAAGTTCCATGTATACCATCTCATACTCCGGCTCACTTTTTTGTTTTTACCTGTCACTCAGCGTGGGGGCGTGTCTCACTGCAAGCAATCATAGGCGCCTGTGGGCGGGGAAAGCAGGGAATACGAGATTGTTTAATGAGCGGCCGGCTTTTTGAAAATAGTAAAAGCCGCCGGAGCAGTGTGAATGCCGTGCAGCGCCACGTCGGGGATCGGTGAGTATGAGAGAGGGCTGCTAACTTCAGTCACTCAGGGGATTAGCGGTCACCGGTGAGCCCTTCACGGGTGACTGCTAATCAGGACGCGGCACAGACAGAGCCGCAGCATGACAATGAAGTCGAGTGAAGTTCACCCGAGTTCATTCTGATCGTGTGGCTCTGTCTGTGTCTGCTGTCATCTGCCATTCAGCTCTGCTACATGGCTGTCTGTCTCTGCTGTCAGCGGCCATTTAGCAGAGCTGCATGGCAGATGACATAGTAAAAAATATGCATTACACACGCATTACACACGCATTACACACGCTAGTAAAATCATTAATTTATTCAGAAAAAGCATCGCACTTGCGTTGCACTCGGACCTAACGTGAACTAAAATCAGCCGAGTTTTTTTCAGCCCAGTCGGACCGATTTTACTTGCATAGATGTGTTTCCAGCCTAATGTGTGGACTGGAAATCTCTTTCTCAATGTAAGCCTATGGAGCCTTGTTCTCAGTCTCACTTCTCAGAATTACACAGGGAAGCAGTTACCATTCCACAAAGCAGATATTTTGTGAGCCAGAAAAGCTGCTGTCATGCTGGACCACAGCGGTTAAGACGGCAATTGGTAAGTCATTTAATACAAGTATAAACTATTATATAAATAATTAAGATGGATTACAGAATAATATTTTGGTGAAACTTCTTTTAACTCCTTCTCAACATCCGACGTAATTTATGTCTTGATTGGAAAGGGGTTCCCACAAAACTATATAAACCCGCGTCATGGAGATCATACAGGCACATAAGCTGTGCCCACACCATCGCTGCCTGGAGCTGGCTTACGTTATAGCTGAGCTCAGGCTCTCATAGTTAGGGCTGATGCTCACACCGCCCCTGGCTGTGTATCCCACTTGATGCTGTGATCAATAGTGATTACAGTATTTAGTAGGCTGGGAGACAGAAGGCGCTCCCTCTCACACTCGATTTGCGCCTTTGAGATGTAATTATGGACTGTCAATCATTCTGATGACAACCTGAGGTCAAATGACATCCTTTATGTCTGTCACCTAGGAGCATAGTCTAAAAGGTGTTCGTTCATTGCAACATCGTCAGGTATAATGCATTGAAATGCTTGTGCATTGCAATATGCATTACATCAGTGATCAAAGTAATAAAAGTTACAGTTCCATAGATGGACAAAGTAAAAAAGTTAAAAAACTGTAAAAAAAAAAAAAAAAACCTGTAAAAATATTTCTAAAAAACAAAATATGGTATTCGGTCTGCTTCATGATACTACCATGTTACTATCTCACAAAATGTTACATTGATGGAATAAAAGTTATTTTTTAAGAAAATCTCTGTCCGCTCGCTGGATCCTTTCTTTGCAATTTACCTAATTTTCTTGTGTGCCATGAGCTCCCACCCTCATGTGAGCGAACTACTCAGGGTCTGAGACTCCTGACTCCGGAGACACTTTCAGTGGTAGGCTGGCTATTTTATACTGATTTTTTAAAAAAACAAAAGACAGAACGGAATAAAAAATTAAAAATATATTACGCCAAGAAATAAGTATATTTAGGCAAAAACAAGATTACATATAAATGATTTCACCATGTCCAGAATGACCTGATCTATAAAATTAGACCATGATGAAGGCATAAGTGCCGAAACCCGTAGTCTCTGCATGATTGCTTTTTACACTGCCGGGTTACTGTCTCGTTTGTTTTTATGTTGATGGAAGAAAAGTTGATTATTAAGAAATCTCTACCCATTCGCTGGATTTCTCTTCTTTTCCTCCATTCAGTTGTGCGGTGAACTTCCAATCTCATCCAAGCGAAGCATCCATGGTTAGAGCTGCTATACATAGGAGACACTTCTAAATGGTAAGCTCGCTATTTCTACAATTTTTATGATCTAGAAAAAACTGTCACACTAGTTAACCCCCAGAGTGAACACCATAAAAACATAAAAATAAAAAAAAAGCAAAAACTAAGTCTTTTCATCATGCTGCAAGCAAAAAGTAGAACAAAACATGATCATAAAGTTGCATTGAAATCAGAAATGGCATCCATAACAATCGTATTCTTGTCCAACAAACAAGCCCCATACAACTCTGTCAGCAAAAAAAATAAAAAAGCTATTGCTGTCATAATAAGTTCTTGAAAAAAACAATATTTTTCTATAATATTGTTTTTATTGTGTAAAAGCGGCAAAACATTTTTTTTAACAATCAATATAAATGTGGTATCGCTGTATTCATACTGACCCAAAAAATGAGGCTGTCATCACTTTTACCACATGGTGAATGTAAAAAAAAAGGATACATTTCTCAGTTACTGTTTCTTCATGACTGCCTCACAAAAAGCAGAAAAGAATGAAAAAATATTATGTGCCCCAAAATGGCACAAAAAAACCCCTTCATAAAACAAGTACTCACATGATTTTGAAGGCGAAAAAATAAAAAAATCTAACATTCAAAATATGGTAATGCAAAAAACCTTTATTTTGTAAAAAAGTATGTTTTTATTTATATACCGGTAGCATCCAAACCTAAAAAAGATATAAATCTGGTATCACTGTAATCATACTGACCTCAGGGAGAAAGCCATCTTTTCATTTATACAGCAAGGTGTATGGTGTAAAAAAAGAAAATAAATAAAGGCAATTCTTCAACTACTGTGTGTTCATTCTGCCTCCCAATGATCACAGAACGGCTCAACCTACATATATCCTGTGCTCTAAACTGAGCACTTACATCAAGGATTATTTGTAAGTCTAAGTTCACACACTGCATTTTTTACTGCGTTTTTGAGGTCACAATGATGCACGTAAATGCATGCATTTCCTTCTCCCAGCAAAGTCTATGAGATTTCTATTTTGCTGTGGTGTACACAGTGCATTTTTTTTTTGGCTGCATCTTGCCTGCGTTTTTGAAGATGTAGCCAAGATGCAGCATGTCAGTTCTTTTTGCATTTTTCCCAGTATTTTTGAGCTCTTCCAGTCAACAGATTTGACTTAAAAATGCATTGGGCAAAATGCAGTAAAACTAGGTAAAAACAAGTAAAAAATGCATGCTTTTTTATGCGTTTTTGCCATAGGTGTGTTTTTTAGGGCCAAAAACGCTGGATCTTTGTGGTTAAGAAAAGATACAGTGTGTGAACATAGCCTAAATCTCTGAAAAACATGATTCACACAAATTTCCCAACGGAACAATCACTGTCACATTGAGGCACTGTGAACTCGATCTGGCCTGGTTTTTTTTTTTTTAGCAAAAAGTACAGTTAACAGCAGTTTTGTGAACCTTTGAAGGACACTGATGAAGGGAGGCCAAATGGAGTCTGGAGTAACTCTGTTACCTCATTAATAGTGATGGGCGGACCCACAGATACCCTAGAACAGCAAGTTCTGGTCCGGAATTTATCCTGGATATCTGCCCAGACACCATTTGCTTATAAGTCTATGGGCACCAGAGTATGGTGCTTTAAAATGGTGGAAGAAGGGAAAGGGGATTAGAGCAAGCGTGTTATTCTTGCCAGTCTCCTGAGCAGCAGTAAGGGCTCGTGCGCACGTTGCGTAATATCATGCATTTACGCTGCGTTTAGCACTGCAGCGTAAATGCATACGTCCTGCGTCCCCAGCACAATTTATTTAGATTGTGCATGATACGTGCGCACATTGCTTTTTTGAACGCAACGATTTGGATGCTAAAATTTTGCCCCAAATCCGTGCGTTGAAATTTACAGCATGTCAATTAATTTGTGCGCTTCGGATACAGCTCCCACTCTGTCTATGGGAGAGGCAGCATTCATAGCGCATAAAATTGGCATTTTTTCTGCAGAAACACTGCATCCATGACGCAGTGTTTCTGCAGCGATTTGAAGCGCACATGAGTTGTCAAATCACTGCAGAAATTTCAGCATGTATATGCGCACGAGCCCTAACACTGCTTCCAGGGCCGCTCATTAACCACCCACTGGTAGTCCCATAGTTTCTGATTGGTTGCAGTCAGTCTGCTCCCCAAACCTGTATGACAGAGTGACTGATTGCAATCACAGGTGCTGTGTGTGTCCCTATAGTGTAAAAATAAAATAAATAAATAAAAATATTGACATTGGGTCCCCCATATTATGATACCTAGGACAGATAAAGCATATTGCTACAGGCTGCAGCCCCCAGCCGTGTGCTTAACTTGGTTGTGTATATAAAAAAAGGACCGCATGTGGTATTTTTTTAAATTATTTAAATAAATCATTTAAACAATCAGTGTGCAGTCCCCCCCAATTATAGTTCAGGCTGGGGAGACCCATGGTTATTGCCTCCCCACCTAAAAATAGCAGCTTGCAGCCACCCAGGATTGTTGCATCCTTTAGGGGTACTTTGCACGTTGCGACATCGCTACTGCGATATCGTCGGGGTCAAATCGAAAGTGACGCACATCCGGCGCCGGTAACGACGTCACAACGTGCAAAGTCTAGATGCGCTAATAAACGATCGCAAAAGCGTCGAAAATCGGTGATCTGTGTAGTGTCGGTCATTTTCATAATGTCGCACCAATAGGAGATATGATGTTGTTCCTCGTTCCTGCTGCAGCACACATCGCTGTGTGTGAAGCCGCAGGAGCGAGGAACATCTCCTTACCTGCCTCCATCGGCTATGCGGAAGGAAGGAGGTGGGCGGGATGTTTACGTCCCGCTCATCTCCGCCCCTCCGCTTCTATTGGCCGCCTACCGTGTGACGTCGCTGTGACGCCGTACGACCCGCCCCCTTAGGAAAGAAGCGGGTCACCGGCCAGAGCGATGTCGAAGGGCAGGTATGTGCGGGAGAAGCTACCGTAGCGATAATGTTCGCTACGGCAGCTATCACAAGATATCGCATGTGCGACGGGGGCAGGTACTATCGCGGTCAGCATCGCTATCATCGGCTAGCGATGTCGTAGCATGCAAAGTACCCCTTAGATCTAACAATCCTGGAACTTTACCTGGCTCATCCCTATTGTCTTGGTGCAGTGGCAATCGGGGTAATAAGGGATTCTTGACAGCTCACAGCTACCACTAAGCCCTAGATTAGTAATGGGAGACATCAATGAGACCCCCCCATTACTAAACTGTAAGTGAAAAGAAATAGAATACAAAACACAGAAGAAATCCTTTATTTGAAAAAAAATATTAAAAAAACCTCTTAAAACCATTTGTTAACCCACAAAACACCCAGTTCTGACATAATCCACAAACGGTCCCATGACAATAACAGCTCTGCTACATTACTGAAGGTACAAGCATGTGGGCACAGAACATGACTGCACACTCTGGACTTATTTGCATTTACAGCTGGAGGTTCCCACGGTCCTCCACCTGTGAACGCAGGTAATCTGACGTCAGGTTACCTCATTACATTCAGTGACCTCACCTCAGGTAAGACTACAAACAATTTAAGAAATAACGTCTGGAACACCATTCTAAGTCTGAACTGGGTGCAAAAACCTTAAAAAACTACACTATATAGAGAGAAGGTATGCACACCAGCGAATATGCACGGCGGATACATGTGAAGCCGAAACTGCTGTGTTTATACTGACCTGAAAAATACAATAGTCATATGTGAAAATAAAAATATGACAATGGAATCTGCATTACTGCTATGAACATATGAATAAAGAGAAATTTAGCTATTGAATTGAACAATGCAACAGAGCCCCAAAACCTCATAACGGTATTCTCTTGCATTGGGGTCCCTAACTAATGTGTGTACTATCATGCAGTTAAAAAACCTACCGTGTATGGGAAGCTGAGACCCAGGCTATATATGTATAATGTGGACAGGCAATATGTATGGGTGCAGTCGGGTTCACAAATGAAAGACTACAAACCTATTAAGAAATAACGTCTGGAACCGCATTCTAAGTCTGAAATGGGTGCAAAAACCCTAAAAAAAACCTACACTGTATAGAGAGAAAGTATGCACACCAGTGACTATGCAAGCGGGATACATGTAAAGCAGAAAATGCTGTGTGAATACTGGCCTGAAAAATACAATAGCTATATGTTTAAACCAAAAAAAACAAAAAGTGAGCTGGAGTATGAGATGTTACACATGGAGCTTGTGAGCTCATGTTCACACTGGCCATGAGACAAAGAGAAACCAAGGAAAAAAAATGGTGAAAACATACCCTGCTGTAACTAAATAAAAGCATAGTGCATATAAACATAGGGTACTTAGTAAACACTGTTTTTTGATCAAAAAAAGCATAAAGCTATCCCACCAACGCCAAGGTGTACCCAGTTGGGATAGTACCTACACTCTCTAATATTAAAACCTTACCATTGGTCTAAAATAGGCCTCAATGTGGCTAAGGGCTGAGAGTGACCGGGTCCCAACAGGACACACACAGTCAGGGGATGCACAGAATGAAATGCCCAGCTCACTGAGAAGGGGGCCACACCCTATTTGTACTGAATACAAAAAAACTACATCAAAACAAAAAAGTGAGCTGGAGTATGAGATGATACACATGGAGCTTGTGAGCTCATGTTCACACTGGCCATAAGACAAAGAGAAACCAAGGGAAAAAAATGGTGAAAACATACCCTGCTGTAACTAAATAAAAGCATAGTGCATATAAACATAAGGTACTTAGTAGAGTTGAGCGCGGTTCGTGGTTCGAGGTTCTCCAGTTCGTGGCTCGAGTGATTTTGGGGGCTGTTCTAGATAGAACTAGAACTCGAGCTTTTTGCTAAAGCTCGATAGTTCTAGATACGTTCGAGAACGGTTCTAGCAGCAAAAAGACCAGCTAATTACTAGCTGGCTTTCCGCAGTAATAGTGTAAGTCACTCTGTGACTCACACTATTATGACATTTCAGTGTATAGTGTGCGGGAACAGCGCATTCAGATCACTGCTGTATGGATAATGGCACACTCAAACTCATTGTTACTAAGCCATTATACTAGCAAACACTGAATGAACTTAGTGGCATCCTAAACGTGGCTGTTGGACTTCTGTATTGTCCCACTAGTGCAAAGATATTTGCAGCACGTCTGCCTGCATTGCACACTCGAACTCATTGTTACTAAGCCATTATACTAGCAAACACTGAGTGAACTTAGTGGCATCCTAAACGTGGCTGTTGGACTTCTGTATTGTCCCACTAG
Organism: Anomaloglossus baeobatrachus; assembly: GCF_048569485.1. Lineage (NCBI taxonomy): Eukaryota > Metazoa > Chordata > Amphibia > Anura > Aromobatidae > Anomaloglossus > Anomaloglossus baeobatrachus. The sequence continues at coordinate 303,792,572 of NC_134354.1, forward strand.
TGCAAAGATATTTGCAGCACCTCTGCCTGCATTGCACACTCAAACTCATTGTTACTAAGCCATTATACTAGCAAACACTGAGTGACCTTAGTGGCATCCTAAACGTGGCTGTTGAACTTCTGTATCGTCCCACAAGTGCAAAGATATTTGCAGCACCTCTGCCTGCATTGCACACTCAAACTCATTGTTACTTACTAAGACATTATAATACCAAAAATTGAGTAAACTTAGCGGCATACAAGAAGTGGCTGTTGTACTCCATTAGTGCCCCACTGGTGCAAATCTATGTGCAGTACCTCTGCATGACACCCTCCTGCTCTGTTTCTAAAAGCTATAATAATAGCAAAAACTGCTGCAACTTAGTGGTATACAAAAAGTGGCTGTTGGACTTCTGTATTGTCCCACTAGTGCAAAGATATTTGCAGCACCTCTGCCTGCATTGCACACTCAAACTCATTGTTACTTACAAAGACATTATAATACCAAAAATTGAGTAAACTTAGTGGCATACAAGAAGTGGCTGTTGTACTCCATTAGTGCCCCACTGGTGCAAATCTATGTGCAGCACCTCTGCATGACACCCTCCTGCTCTGTTTTTAATAAGCTATAATGATAGCAAAAAATACTGCCATTTAGTGGCATCATAGAACTGGCTGTTGTATTTCATTATTGTCCCACTGCTGCCAAGCTATTTCTAGCATCTGTGCAGGACACCCTCCTGCTCTGTTTTTAATAAGCTATAATGATAGCAAAAAATACTGCCATTTAGTGGCATCATAGAACTGGCTGTTGTATTTCATTATTGTCCCACTGGTGCCAAGCTATTTCTAGCACCTGTGCAGGACACCCTCCTGCTCTGTTTTTAATAAGCTATAATGATAGCAAAAAATACTGCCATTTAGTGGCATCATAGAACTGGCTGTTGTATTTCATTAGTGCCCCACTGGTGCAAATCTATGTGCAGCACCTCTGCATGACACCCACCTGCCCTGTTTTTAATAAGCTATAATGATAGCAAAAAATACTGCCATTTAGTGGCATCATAGAACTGGCTGTTGTATTTCATTATTGTCCCACTGGTGCCAAGCTATTTCTAGCACCTGTGCAGGACACCCTCCTGCTCTGTTTTTAATAAGCTATAATGATAGCAAAAAATACTGCCATTTAGTGGCATCATAGAACTGGCTGTTGTATTTCATTATTGCCCCACTGGTGCCAAGCTATTTCTAGCACCTGTGCAGGACACCCTCCTGCTCTGTTTTTAATAAGCTATAATGATAGCAAAAAATACTGCCATTTAGTGGCATCATAGAACTGGCTGTTGTATTTCATTATTGCCCCACTGGTGCAAATCTATGTGCAGCACCTCTGCATGACACCCACCTGCCCTGTTTTTAATAAGCTATAATGATAGCAAAAAATACTGCCATTTAGTGGCATCATAGAACTGGCTGTTGTATTTCATTATTGCCCCACTGGTGCAAATCTATGTGCAGCACCTCTGCATGACACCCACCTGCCCTGTTTTTAATAAGCTATAATGATAGCAAAAAATACTGCCATTTAGTGGCATCAAAGAACTGGCTGTTGTATTTCATTATTGTCCCACTGGTGCCAAGCTATTTCTAGCACCTGTGCAGGACACCCTCCTGCTCTGTTTTTAATAAGCTATAATGATAGCAAAAAATACTGCCATTTAGTGGCATCATAGAACTGGCTGTTGTATTTCATTATTGCCCCACTGGTGCAAATCTATGTGCAGCACCTCTGCATGACACCCACCTGCCCTGTTTTTAATAAGCTATAATGATAGCAAAAAATACTGCCATTTAGTGGCATCATAGAACTGGCTGTTGTATTTCATTATTGTCCCACTGGTGCCAAGCTATTTCTAGCACCTGTGCAGGACACCCTCCTGCTCTGTTTTTAATAAGCTATAATGATAGCAAAAAATACTGCCATTTAGTGGCATCATAGAACTGGCTGCTGTATTTCATTATTGTCCCACTGATGCCAAGCTATTTCTAGCACCTGTGCAGGACACCCTCCTGCTCTGTTTTTAATAAGCTATAATGATAGCAAAAAATACTGCCATTTAGTGGCATCATAGAACTGGCTGTTGGACTTCCATTAGTGTCCCACTGGTGCAAATCTATTTGCAGCACCTCTGCATGACACCCTCATGCACATTTTGCTACGCTAATTTTATAGCAAACTCAGGGAATTCATTGCTGCATTTGATAATTCGGAGGGATAGAAAGTGATGCTTCCTTTAGCTTTTCCTTCTGTTCATAGACAGCATCTCCAAGTGCACACCCGAAGAGCAATTTCTCCTCCACGTGTAAGTGTGGAGAGGCAGCTAGTGCGCATGCGTGTGCCGATTTACCCCAGCTGCAGCCTAACTACAGTGTTTCGCCTAGTGAGTATGCTCAGCCTGACTGTGCCATTCCTGAGGCTAAGTCTTAATATCGGGATACAGCGCATGCTCCCACACTTAGTGCGAAAAGCCTCTTTGCACAGGTACTTGCATTCCGTGCCGGGTCTAAGACCTGTTTTGTGCCTAGACACCATGCTAAAGCTGATAGTCTTTTTTCAGAGACTGTATTTCATGCAACTGAGCATGCTCAGGCACTTACTGCATCAGAGACTAGGTCCGGTAATGAACTCTTTGGCCCTGCCCCTGATGTGGGGGGCCCATATAGACCACAGGGCATCAGGTGTCCTGACGATGTGGCTAGGCCACTCCCAAATGGCTTGAAGAGGCCCGCCCCTATGACTTGTCACCTCATTATTGATGGTCAGACGATAACTGGTGAGGTGTTTGTGTCGTGGCAGCCATGAGGTCATTATTGAAGTTTCGGTTCCAAATAGGACGCTAGTTATGCCACTCATGACGTGTCACTCTGCTTTTGTCTCCAGGAGGTGCATTGTGGTCCACCCTGATTTGGGGCGGACCAAGGTTATAAAACAGGCTGGAGCCAACAAGGAGGTGCACAGTCTTCTATTATGCTCCGAAAGAGCACACCTCCATGTGTTGAACCGATTGCGGCTTTAGGCCAGAGGTAGGCAAAGATAGGGCGTCGATGCAGGCCGCCACCACAGTTGGTAACACAGAACGGTTAAGACCAGCTCCTGTCCTACAAGTCCTGCTTGTGCAGTCCATTGGCATTAACAGGCCTGCTGCTGCTGTTGCGCCTGCTGTCCACAGGTGTGGCCCCAATGCACACGGTCAGCGTACTGAATGGCCCCTGTGATGTTAACAGGGAGTTCCTGGGCTGGGTGGGCGTGTGGACCCTGTGACACCACCAGGGCTCCCAGTCTCCAGATCCAAGTGGCGTCAACTCGGTTCAGGCAACTATTAGTTTCATAGCCACACAGATTTGTATCCTCTGTGAGACTGTGACCGGGGTTATCTATGACGGCCGGTACGTCTCGCCCCGGTTGTGCTCACTCCATGATAGAAAGTAACTCCACTCCGGGGTTAATGCTGTTTCCCTACAGGCTGAAAGGAGGGTTAAAAGGAAACAGGAACATGGGCGTGGTTGCCTAGTGTGAGGGAGTGAACACAACTCCCTGAGTTTCTGCCGGAGATAACACATGGGTGCTGTTGTGGACTTTTGTTTGTACAATAAACCGTGTGCTGTGACCATTGGTGCCTGGATCCCGTGTCTTCTGCCGCGCAGCCGACCACGCTACCTCACAGATGGTGGAGAACGGCGGGCATGCCCGCCCGGTGAGGTGTAGCATCCATCCCTGGTGACCCGGCAGCGCATGTCCTGGATTCGAGCGGCTATACTACAGCCCAAACCCGGCGACGCCATGGAGGACATACTAAAGCAGCTGGCTCAGGCTAATGCACAGCAACAACAGACGAATACACACCTGCTCCGGACGTTGGTTCGTCAGCAGCAATCCTTGCAGTTGCAGGAACAAAGGCACCAAGAACAGATGGTTCTCCTGGCCAAGTCGATCTGTGCCGGACCGGCAGCAACAACCCCGGGACCGAGTGACGACGGCAGCGTCCGGAAAGTGGTGAGACAAGCGTTGCAAAAGATGACCCCGGGGGATGATGTGGAAGCGTTCCTGGCGGTGTTTGAGCGGGTGGCCAAGCGGGAAAAGCTGCCGACCCCCCAGTGGGCTGAGGTATTGTCACCCTATCTGACGGGGGAGCCCCAAAAAGTGTACCTGGACCTCTGTACCGAGGACGCCCTAGAATATGCGACCCTGAAAGCCGAAATACTTGCTCGGTTGGGGGTGAATACCTATGTACGGGCTCAGCGGGTAAATCAGTGGTTCTATGAGGAAGCCAAACCCGTACGCTCCCAGGCCTATGACTTGTTGCATCTCGTAAAGAAGTGGTTGCAGCCTGACACTCTGAGCCCGGCGCAAATGGTGGAAAGGGTAGTAGTTGATCGTTTTGTGCGCACTTTACCCGTCACCATTCAACGGTGGGTAGGACAGGGCGACCCTAATACCCTGGACCAATTAGTGTGCCTGGTAGAGCGGCATGTAGCTACGCAGGACTTGATATGGGACACTGAGACTTTGCGTACCGCCCGTCGGTCCGGCCCGTCCAAGCCTAGGGCCAAGGACCCACCGCTGACACCGGTGCGGGAGTCTGCTACCGTCCCGTCTGAGGCCGCGCCCGCCGTCCCTGAGGTCCGGAAGGCTATGTACCCTAAACGACAACTCGTCAAGGGGGTTTCCTTCCCTATTAGATGTTGGCGGTGCCAGCGGGTGGGACATATGGAAGCCCAGTGTCCACTCACCACGGAGCCCATGGATTGTGGGGTTACCCGGCGGGGTTCAATGTATGCTCAGGTGGTGTGTACCGCTGACCTTGTCTCCCCAGAGACTGAGCCCCACTTGTGCCAAATACAGGTGAATGGATGTCCGGTTACAGGCTTGTTGGATTCCGGAAGCTTGGTGACCCTTGTGCGATCAACCCTAAGGGCTAAAGTAAAGGCCACAGGACGTACCGTGGGGGTGGTTTGCATACATGGGGACCGCCGAGACTATCCCACGGGGATTGTCACCATCACAGCACCTTGCGGTCAGGTGCAACATGAGGTGGGACTTATTAACACTCTTCCCTATGACGTGATCCTAGGAATGGATCTGCCCTATTTTTGGACTTGGAAGGGACCTCCTAAGTCCCCTCAGATATTGGTCAGTCCGGGACCTGAGCCCTACAATCCTGAATCCGGGACGCCTGCCGTAGGGGTCCCCATGATAGGGACAGAATGTGAACCCGATAGGTCGCCCCTAGAGGTATTGGCAGGAGAGGCTGAGACGGTCGAGCCCATCCCGGAGTTGGAGGCGTCCCCGGATACGTTTGGGACAGCCCAACTCCAGGACCCTACATTAATACATGCCCGAAGTCGGGTGATAGTAGTTGACGGGGTGGCACAGCGGCCCGGTGCCCAGGTAAGGTACCCCCATTTCGCTCTTAAGCAGGATTTACTCTACCGGGTAGATGAAATACGGGGCGTGGGGGTAGAGCAGTTGGTGGTGCCCCAGCTTTATCGCCGGCGGGTCCTCGACTTGGCTCATAAACACCTGATGAGTGGCCACCTAGGGGTCAAGAAAACGCAGGAGCGAATATTGCAAAGGTTCTATTGGCCTGGGGTCTTTGGGGAGGTAAAACGGTTCTGCGAAACCTGCCCGGAGTGTCAGCTTACCGCACCCCTGACCCACTTTCGCAGTCCGTTGGTACCGTTAACCATTATAGAAGTCCCTTTTGAACGGATAGGGATGGATCTGGTGGGGCCCCCCGTAAAGTCTGCTTGAGGGCACCAACACATCCTAGTGATCGTTGACTATGCCACCCGGTATCCAGAGGCGATACCTCTCAGACATACTGCGGCGAAGCTTATAGCTCGGGAGTTGTTTGCTGTGTTCTGCTGGGTGGGGTTGCCCAAGGAGATCCTTACGGATCATGGGACCCCATTCATGTCTAAAGTGACCAAAGAGCTATGCCGGCTACTCCAGATCAAGCAGTTGCGTACGTCTGTGTATCATCCTCAGACGGATGGTTTAGTGGAACGATTCAATAAAACCCTGAAAACCATGCTCAAAAGGGTGATTTCCAAAGACGGGAAAGACTGGGATATGATGCTTCCCTATTTGATGTTTGCCATACGAGAGGTGCCACAGGCATCCACGGGGTTTTCGCCTTTTGAGTTGTTATACGGGCGACATCCCCGGGGATTGTTGGACCTGGCAAAGGAAACATGGGAGCAAGAGCCCACCCCCCATAAAAGTGTGATTGAACACATTTTAGGAATGCAGAACCGCATAAGCGCGGTCATGCCAATTGTGAAGGAGCATTTACAGGAGGCTCAGGCCGCGCAAAGCGGCCGCTACAATAGACAAGCCACCGTGTGGACCTTTAAACCCGGGGATCGGGTGTTGGTATTGATCCCCACGGCGGAGAGTAAATTCCTGGCTCAGTGGCAAGGCCCCTACGAGATAAAGGAAAAAGTCGGGGTGGTCAACTATAAGGTATTGCAGCCCGGTAGGCGGAAACCTGAACAAATATACCATGTCAACCTATTAAAACCTTGGCAGGAACGGGAAAGCCTGCTGGTTGCTTTTTCCCCATCTCCCTCCTCTTCGGGTCGTTCAAACCCGGCTCCAGCGACCTCCGGAGAGGACAAACCGGAAGTAAGGATTGGAGAAGCCCTCACCAAGCAACAGAGGCGAGAGGCCAGACGGCTGGTTCAGCAGAACCCCGATGTCTTCTCCGAGCTGCCTGGTAGGACCAGTCTGATACGACATGACATTGTCACCGAGTCTCACCTGAAGTTACACCTGAAGTCATACCAGGTGCCGGAGGCTCGAAAACAAGCCATATCAGAGGAAGTGAAGACAATGCTACGCCTGGGGGTCATCGAAAAATCCCGGAGTGAATGGGCTAGTCACATTGTCCTAATACCAAAACCCGATGGCTCCTTAAGGTTCTGCAATGACTTTAGGAGATTGAACGAAATATCCAAGTTCGATCTCTACCCCATGCCCCGGGTGGATGAGCTGATTGATAGGCTGGGACAGGCGCGATATTTCACCACGCTCGACCTGACCAAGGGGTACTGGCAGGTGCCACTGACGGAGTCCGCCAAAGAGAAAACCGCTTTTGTTACGCCGGAGGGTCTCTTCCACTATGTTGTCTTGCCTTTTGGGTTACATGGCGCTCCGGCCACGTTCCAGAGGTTGATGGACTTGGTGCTGGAACCCCACCAGGCATATGCATCAGCGTACCTTGATGACATCATTATTTACAGCTCTGAGTGGCAGACCCACTTGGAACAGGTACCAGCGGTGGTGAACGCGCTCCGAACAGCCGGATTGACAGCCAATCCCAAGAAATGTGCGTTGGGGCTCACGGAAGCCCGCTACTTGGGCTACGTAATAGGCCAAGGAGTGATTAAGCCCCAAATTAACAAGGTTGAGGCGATCCAGAAGTGGCCTAGGCCCCTGACCACGAAGCAGGTTAGGGCCTTCCTGGGTATCGTGGGGTACTACAGGAGGTTTGTAAAAGATTTTGCGGGACTATCAGCCCCCTTGACGGACCTTCTCAAAGGCAAGAAGTCCGTCATGGTGCGCTGGACTCCGCAGGCTGAGGACTCCTTCCGGGCCCTGAAGGGGGTCCTGTGCGGACAGCCCGTTCTGGTCAACCCTGATATCCGGAAGGAGTTCATAGTACAGACTGACGCCTCGGAGGTCGGCCTGGGGGCAGTGCTGTCTCAGGTGGTTCAGGGGGAGGAACACCCCGTCACCTTCTTAAGTAGGAAGCTCACCCCTCCCGAGCGGAATTATAGCGTAGTGGAGAAGGAGTGCCTGGCGATCAAGTGGGCCTTGGAGTCCCTACGCTATTACCTGCTGGGACGGCAGTTTCGCTTGGTGACTGATCACTCTCCGCTTGTCTGGATGAGGTCCGCCAAGGAACGGAATGCCCGGGTTACCCGGTGGTTCCTTTCTCTGCAGAACTTCCGGTTTACGGTTGAACACCGGGCCGGTAGGTTGCAGGGCAACGCCGATGCCTTGTCCCGCGGCCCGTGTTTGATGGCAGGAGTTCAACCCCGCTCGCTTGAACTGAGGGGGGGGGGTATGTGAGACTGTGACTGGGGTTATCTATGACGGCCGGTACGTCTCGCCCCGGTTGTGCTCACTCCATGATAGAAAGTAACTCCACTCCGGGGTTAATGCTGTTTCCCTACAGGCTGAAAGGAGGGTTAAAAGGAAACAGGAACATGGGCGTGGTTGCCTAGTGTGAGGGAGTGAACACAACTCCTTGAGTTTCTGCCGGAGATAACACATGGGTGCTGTTGTGGACTTTTGTTTGTACAATAAACCGTGTGCTGTGACCATTGGTGCCTGGATCCCGTGTCTTCTGCCGCGCAGCCGACCATGCTACCTCACACCTCCATCTAACCTTCCAGTTGCCAACCTCTCCCTTTCCAACACACCTGTTCTCCTTTCCACCAGCATCTGTCCTTTTTGAACTCATTTGGTATATGACCAAAAGTGCAACTCTGCAGGGACACCGTACTCAATGCCATCTCAGCACAGCAGCCAGCCCTCGGTCCCTCAGATGTGGACAAGTAAAAGACCATTTCCTCCTATCCATGACAAAGCGTTGAGATTCACTCTGTGCAGCACTGGTGTTTACTGGAAAAGCAGATCTAAGAATCCGTACCACCTTCTGCAGATACTCCTGTATACGTGCGTCCCTTTCTATGGCAGGAATTATTTTGCCAAATTTCGTCTTGTACCGGGGATCTAACAGTGTGGCAACCCAGTAGTTAGCATTACTTCGAATTCGTACAATCCGAGGGTCATGTTGTAGGTAGTGCAGCAAGAAGACGCTCATGTGTCTTGTGCATCCAGGAGGACCAAGTGCTTGGTGTGTTGGTGGCAGAGAGGTGAGAATCGTGCCTCCTTCCTCTGCCCTCTCCCCCCAACCTCGCACAACCTAAATGTGAGCAAGCTCTCACTCATCTGCTGAGTCTTCCATGCCCACCGCCAGTTCGTCCTCCATTTCTTCATGGGCTCCTGCACCTTCCTCAACAATTTTTGCAGATACTATGCGCCCTTGTTAATCCCTCTCCCCCACCGTCCCTTGACTTCCGCCTAGGTGCCGCTCACCGTCTTGACCTTGTAGATCTTATTATCCCTTCTGCATATGACTCCTCCTGTACTTCCTCCCCTTCCTCTTAGACCAACACCTGACTCCGAATAATGCATACAGTGTGCTCCATCTTGTAGATGACCAGAATTGTCACGCTGAGAATGGCATCACCAGTGCTAAAGATCTTCGTCGATATTTGTAAACTGTGTAGAAGAGTGCATAGGTCCTTGATCTGACACCACTACAGCAGCGTGATCTGCACCACCTCTGGATCAAGTTAGCCCAGGGTATACGTCATACCGTATTTCAGCAGGGCTCTGCGGTGCTGCCACAGACGCTGAAACATGTGCAGATTCAAATTCCTGTGTGTCGTAACATCGCATTTCAGGCGTTTAACCGCCAGACCCTAAGACTTCAGGAGCGATGAAAGTTGTTGAGCTGCTGGGTGCGAAGGATGAAAGTGAGCACATAGCAGCGTGCCCGCTGCACAAGGCCATGTAGGCCAGGATGGTATTTTAAAAATTGCTGGAGAATCAGATTCAACACGTGAGCCATACAAGGCACGTGTGTCACATTGCCCTGACGAAGGGCCGCAGACAGGTTTGCATCATTGCCGCACACGGCTGTTAAGTCACCAACATAGTCCACTCAATCAATTTGTACTCCGGTCGCCAGGTAACAACGTGTTCCTTTCGTGCATAGTGCTGATGATGGGAAAGGAGTCGATGCCAGCGGCGCAGGTGGACGCAGGTTCTGCTCACCCACTGGGCTGCGTTACCTTGACAGATGCAGAACCACAGGCTGAATGTAGGTGGTGGGTATCTCACAGATGAAGTACCATCATTCAGCTACAACCAATGGGAATACACCACACCCTTTTTTAGGCCCCTCCTGTCTGCAGATCACTGCCAGACAAAGCTATGAACCTCTTGTTACTGTTACCCCCAGTTCAGTTTTATGATTTTGTGTGCTTGTTACCTGTGACTACTTTTCCTGCTTGCTGTTTATGTACCTCGTTGGCCGATCCGCATTTCACCTCTGCTTGTTTTCTGATTAAGTCCTGGCCATCCCATTCTGTTCCTCTTCCTCAATTAATGTTTTGACCCTGCCTGACTACTATTCTCTGGAACTGCAGCCTTCCACAGGTATTGATCAACTTGGGCCCTGTGTAATTCCAAATCACTGTATAGGGGTTAAAGGGTTTCAGGGTTCTGGGTGTCCAGCTTGGTGAGTGGCTTCCCTCTAGCCTATCCTTACAGCCCATCTGAGTGTGTCGATCCAGGCAGGCGTTACACCGTGCCCTCGACAGAAGGCCATGTAGGCCGGGATAGTGTTTTAAAAATTGCTGGACAACCAGGTTCAACACGTGAGCCATACAAGGCACGTGTGTCACATTGCCCTGAAGAAGGGTCGCAGACTGGTTTGCATCATTGTCGCATCCGACCTTCCCTGGCTGCTGGTTGAGTGGAGACAACCATTGATGAAACTCGGTCTCACTCTCCAGAGCTAACCGTCCACAATTCCTCAGCGGTGTCTCACATTTCCCCTACATTTCAAAGTAAACATTTGACCGCCTGATGGCCTTGAGCTCTGCTGCCAGCATAGTAAGGAGGTGTGTGGGATTCCTTGGGCGCAGTTACAAGGAAGGGTGGACTGACCACATAGGGTTTAAGCCGAGGTGGAGGACCCACACGAGGTTGAGGAGGCAGAAGCAGTGGAGGAACTTGTACATACAGAGGAAGGATTGACACACAAGTCGTGGGGACGGCAAGACTTGTACAGCAAACCCTTCTCCATCTCTCACCATAGTTACCCAGTGCCCAGTCAGCAACATGTAACTCCCCTGTCCATGCTTACTGGTCCAAGTATCGGTGGTGAAATGCACCCTGTCACACACAGAGTTTCTCAAGGAATCGGTGAGGTTGTGTGCGACCTGCTGTGGTAGCGCGGGCACGCCTTTCTTGGAGAAGGAGTGACGACTGGCTATCGGCTCTTGGGGCACTGCAATGGGCATAAGGTCTCGAAAATCCTCGGTCTCAAAAGGGTGTAAAGGCAGCCTTTCTGTTGCCAACAAGTTGCAGATGATGAAACTCAACCTCTTAGGCATGTCATGCCCTTCGAAAATCATGTAAAACACAGCGAGGGGACTCCAACCACAGTCTCCCTCGTTTCCACTAATTGGGCCACACACACCCCACTTGACTGGCATCACTTGATTCCCCTTTTCAAAATGAAACAGATGCTTTGCATGAAGCACTCTCAAAAATACGCATGCCTTTCGCCTCCCCTGGCTGACCCAGGGGAAGAAAAGTCTTCTGAGAGCCATGACTTGTTCAACTTGGTTCTTTTTTCAAAAGCGAGGGGATTCCAACCACAGTCTCCCTCGTTTCCACTAATTGGGCCACACACACCCCACTTGACTGGCATCACTTGATCCCCCTTTTCAAAATGAAACAGATGCTTTCCATGAAGCACTCTCAAAAATACGCATGCCTTTCGCATCCCCTGGCTGACCCAGGGGAAGAAAAGTCCTCTGAGAGCCATGACTTGTTCATCTTGGTTCTTTTTTCAAAAGCGAGGGGACTCCAACCACAGTCTCCCTCGTTTCCACTAATTGGGCCACACACACCCCACTTTACTGGCATCACTTGATCCCCCTTTTCAAAATGAAACAGATGCTTTGCATGAAGCACTCTAAAAAATACGCGTGCCTTTCGCCTCCCCTGGATGACCCAGGGGAAGAAAAGTCCTCTGAGAGCCATGACTTGTTCATCTTGGTTCTTTTTTCAAAAGCGAGGGGATTCCAACCACAGTCTCCCTCGTTTCCACTAATTGGGCCACACACACCCCACTTGACTGGCATCACTTGATCCCCCTTTTCAAAATGAAACAGATGCTTTGCATGAAGCACTCTCAAAAATACGCATGCCTTTCGCCTCCCCTGGCTGACCCAGGGTTAAGAAAAGTCCTCTGAGAGCCATGACTTGTTCATCTTGGTTCTTTTTTCAAAAGCGAGGGGACTCCAACCACAGTCTCCCTTGTTTTCAGTAATTGGGCCACACACACCCCACTTGACTGGCATCACTTGATCCCCCTTTTCAAAATGAAACAGATGCTTTGCATGAAGCACTCTCAAAAATACGCGTGCCTTTCGCCTCCCCTGGCTGAGCCAGGGGAAGAAAAGTCCTCTGAGAGCCATGACTTGTTCATCTTGGTTCTTTTTTCAAAAGCGAGGGGACTCCAACCACAGTCTCCATCGTTTCCACTAATTGGGCCACACACACCCCACTTGACTGGCATCACATGATCTCCCTTTTCAAAATGAAACAGATGCTTTGCATGAAGCACTCTCAAAAATACACGTGCCTTTCGCCTCCCCTGGCTGACCCAGGGGAAGAAAAGTCCTCTGAGAGCCATGACTTGTTCATCTTGGTTCTTTTTTCAGAAGCGAGGGGACTCCAACCACAGTCTCCCTCGTTTCCACTAATTGGGCCACACACACCCCACTTGACTGGCATCACTTGATACCCCTTTTCAAATTGAAACAGATGCTTTGCATGAAGCACTCTCAAAAATACGCGTGCCTTTCGCCTCCCCTGGCTGACCCAGGGGAAGAAAAGTCCTCTGAGAGCCATGTCTACATTGTCAGTGGACAGACACGTGTGCTTATCTGCCAGCAGACCCCCAGAAGCACTGAAGACAGGTTCCGAGAGTACGCTGGCTGCAGGACACGACAAGATTTCCAAGGCGTACATGGCAAGCTCAGGCAATTTATCCAGATTGGAAGCCTAAGATGAGCAGGGCTCAAGTTGCACAATAATGGCATCGACGTTTCCTTGCATATACTCATATATCTGTGTCTCCTCCTCTTTTTCCTTGTCCTGCTCTTTTGTTTTCGCATGAGTATATGTCCTTGTTTCTTTCCCATGTGTTTGTGTTGTGTTGTGAGTTGTTTGTCACCTTTTGGACACCTTGAACGGAGGGTGTTTTCTAGGTGTTTTTATGTGTTTGTGAATGCCTGCCATTGTTTCCTATGCGGTTCAAGTTCGGTTCGTTGAACGTTCGACGAACCGAACTCGAACGAGACCTCCGTTCGGTTTTAATATTAGAGAGTGTAGTACTATCCCAACTGGGTACACCTTGGCGTTGGTGGGATAGCTTTATGCTTTTTTTGATCAAAAAACAGTGTTTACTAAGTACCCTATGTTTATATGCACTATGCTTTTATTTAGTTACAGCAGGGTATGTTTTCACCATTTTTTTTCCTTGGTTTCTCTGTAGCTATATGTTTGTAGTCTTTCGTTTGTGATCCCGACCCCAGTTATACCTATTGCCGCTCCACATTATACATATATAGCCTTGGTCTCAGCTTCCCATACACGGTAGGTTTTTTAACTGCATGAGAGGACACACATTAGCTAGGGACCCCAATGTAAGAGAATACCGTGACGAGGTGTTGGGACTCTGTTGCATTGATCAATTCAATTGCTACATTTCTCTTTATTCATATGTTCATAGCAGTTATGCAGATTCCATTGTCATATTTTCATTTTCACATATAGCTATTGTATTTTTCAGGCCAGAATTCGCACAGCATTTTCTGCTTTACATGTATCCCCCTTGCATAGTCACTGGTGTGCATACCTTATCTCTATATAGTGTAGTTTTTTTAGGTTGTTGCACCCAGTTCAGACTTAGAATGGTGTTCCAGACATTATTTCTTAATTTTTTCCCTACACTAAAGGCTGATAGGAACAGTATTACTAGAGAATTTAACAGATTTTTTTTATGTTGCAGCAGCAAGGACTGTAAGGTAATATTCCTCTAATACACTATCCTGTCTCTGCCAGCTCTCTCTTCACTAAATGTGGTATTATTTAGAAAGTTGAATAGATTGGACTTAGCCTTGAAAAGGTCTTTCATTTTGCGTTGCAGCAGCAAGGACTGTAAAGCAATAGCCCCTGCCTCGATTCCTCTACTACAACATCCCTTCTCCAGCAGCTAGCCCTACAATAAATGCAGCTAAGAGCAGTATTATTTCAGAGTAGAATAGATTACCTACATTGCAGCAGGGACTATAATTTAATAATCACTCTAATACACTGTCTGTCCTCCAGCCATTCTCCCTAAATTGTGTCCAGGCTAGAGTTACCCGGGCGGCCCATCGCCGTGTCTTATATAGACTCCATGACTTAATGCGGCCAGCCAATCATGGTAATGCCTTAGTGGTACTTTGCACACTACGACATCGCAGGTGGAATGTCGGTGGGGTCATGTCGAAAGTGACGCACTTCCTGCGCCGCTCTCGACATCGTATTGTGTAAATCCTAGATTATACGATTAACGATCCCAAAAGCGCCGTAATCGTATCATCGGTGTAGCGTCAGCGAATTCCATAATTACGCTGACGCGACGGTCCGATGTTGTTCCTCGCTCCAGCGGCAGCACACATCGCTGTGTGTGAAGTCGCAGGAGCGAGGAACATCTCCTACCTGCGTCCCGTCGGCTATGCGAATGAAGAAGGTGGGCGGGATGTTTACATTTCGCTCATCTCCGCCCCTCCGCTCCTATTGGCCGCCTGCTGTGTGATGTCGCAGTGCCGCTGCACGACCCGCCCCCTTAATAAGGAGGCAGTTTGCCGGCCAGAGCGACGTCGCATGACAGGTGAGTGTATGTGAAGCAGCCGTAGCGATAATATTCACTACTGCAGCTATCACAATGATATCGCAGCTGCGACGGGGGCAGGGACTATCGCGCTCGGCATCGCAGCATCGGCTTGCGATGTCGCAGCGTGCAAAGTACTCCTTAGTCTTGTGTCTGAAAACAGTCTCAAAATTGCGGAGTGGAGGCTCGAGAATGGCGCTTGAGCACAAGGGATGTTCCATTGATTATCAAGCGTGCCCGCTGATGCTCAATCCTGTATGGAGCAATAATTAACACACTCACCCATCACAACTCATAACATATAGTTTCACAAAACATTCAGGAGAAATTGTATAAAAATTGTGCTGTCCAGTTTCTCCTATTACCATTTTTGAAAATGAAAACTCAGTTGCCAAAGCAACATTTTAGTGGAAAGCAAAATTTTTTTTTTTATTTTCACTGTCCAATATTATGAAATATTGTGAATCTTCTGCTGGTTAAAATTGCTCAGTAATCCCCTAGATTAATTCCTCAAGAGGTGTAGTTTCCAGAATAAGTTCAAAGGTTGTTGGTTTCTGCTGTTTTGGCATGTCAGGGGATCTTCAATCCATTACCTCCAAACTGGCACTCCAAAATTCAAATGGTGCTCCTTCCCTTCCAAGCCCTGCCATGAGCAGTAGTTTTGCAGCATATATAAGATATTGTTGTACTCAGGAGGAATTTCACAACAAGCTGCACACTTCATTTTCTCCTTTTACTCTTGTGAAAATGAAAAAAATTGAAGTTAAAGCAAAATTTTTGTTTCCTTTTCACTGCTCAACGTTGTAAAATTCTTTGAAGCACCAATGGGTTCAAGGAGCTCAACACTAGAGATGAGCGAACCGGCCGTAGTTCGGCTCGAGTTCGGTTCGCCGAACGGAGGTCTCGTTCGAGTTCGGTTCAGCGAACCGATTCGGCGAACCACTCGAACCGCATAGGAAACAATGGGAGGCAATCACAAACACATAAAAACACATTTTAAATGTACACATACAGTTAATAAACATTGCCATAACACTTACCGGTCCCCGCGATCCCTCCTGCACTCTGTCTCCTGCCGCTATTCCATCCGATGATTGCTGAATCCTCCCGGTGACCAGCACTGCCAGCAGTGATGCAGGACCTATCGTGACGTCAAAATAGCCATGTAACCAGTCACGTGTCTGTTATCTCATTGGCTACAGACTGGTCACATGACTATGACGCGTCATGTAGGACTTGTCATTGCATCTCTCTGTTACACGGTGCACGTTTGTGTATCGCTGTGTACCGGCAACATGCTCTAGTACACGGTCGACTCCCCGCTCTGCTTCCCCGTTCCCTTAAGGTACCGTCACACTAAGCGACGCTCCAGCGATCCCACCAGCAACCTGACCTGGCAGGGATCGCTGTAGCATCACTACACGGGTTGCTGGTGAGCTGTCACACAGGCAGATCTCACCAGCAACCAGTGACCACAGCCCCCAGCCAGCAGCACGCGTGGAATCGATGCTGCGCTTGGTAACTAGGGTAATTATTGGGTAACCAACCCGATATTTACCTTAGTTACCAGCGCACACCGCTTAGCGCTGGCTCCCTGCACTCCTAGCCAGAGTACACATCGGGTTATTTTAACCCGATGTGTAGTCTGGCTATGTGTGCAGGGGGCTGGCACTGGCAGCGTGAGAGCGGCGGACGCTGGTAACTACGGTAAACATCGGGTAACCAAGGAAAGGGCTTCTTGGTTACCCGATGTTTACCGTAGTTACCAGTGTCCGCAGAAGCCGGCTCCTGACCGGCTGACACAGCCGGTCAATCACGGAGATCACTGTTGCCATAGCAATGCGCTTGGTAGCGGTGACTGGGACGTCCCGCTACCAGCACGCAGCGGCACCGGAATCACGTGATCGGATCAGCGTTGCTATGGCAACCCGTGCCACCGGGAGCCTGTGGTCACTCTCATAGAGTGATTTCTGCACGGAGCACAGCGTCTTCCCCCATGCAGCTCTGCTGTCTGATGTAGTAGAGCTGCATGTGTTGAAAGGGAATGAAGACAGAAGAGCAGGATCGTGGAGGGGTGACAGGGGGTAATAAAGATGGAGTCTCTAATGTGTCTGTGTATTTATTTCTATTAAAGTAATTTTTTTCTGTGTGGTGGTTTTTTTTAACCCTTTATTGGAGATTCTTAATGGCCGGGTCAAACTTGCCTTACATTAAGAATCTCTGACTTAATACTGGATAGTAAAACAAAGCCAGTATTAACTCATGATTACCCAACAAGCCACCCTGCTTCAGGGCTGTTGGAAGAGTTGGATACAGCGCCAGATGATGGCGCTTCTATGAGAGCGCCATTTTCTGGGGCAGCTGCGGACTGCAATTTGCAGCAGAGGGGCTCAGAAAGCTCGGGCTAACCTGTGCTGTGGATTCCAATCCCCAGCTGCCTAGTTGTACCCGGCTGGACACAAAAATGGGGCGAAGCCTACGTCGTTTTTTTTTGTTTTTTTTAATTATTTCATAAAATTCATGAATTAAGTAAAAAAAGGGCTTCCCTATATTTTTATGTTCCCAGTCGGGTACAAATAGGCAGCCGGGAGTTGGGGGCAGTCGTACCTGCCTGCTGTACCTGGCTAGCATACAAAAATATGGCGAAGCGCCCGTCATTTTTTTTGTAGTTTTTTGGCATAAAAAAGAAAAAATGCTTCCCTGGATTTTCCATTGCCAGTGAAAGTAACACCAAGCAGTGGGGGTTAGCAGCCAGTAGCTGCTTGGATTACCCTTAGCTAGCAATACAAAAAATGCAGCGGGAGCCCATATATATATTTTTTCATTATTTATTTAAATAACTAAAAACAAAAAGGGCTTCCCTGTATTTTGATTGCTGGACATCACAGTGCTGTAAAAATAAATCTTTAAAAAAAATGACGTAGCGCTCCGGGGTATTTTTGATTCTCAGTGCAGATAAAGCAGACAGCGATGGGTTGCCATCCCCATCTGCCTGGCGTTACCTTGGCTGGCAATCAAAATACAGGGAAGCCCATTAGATGCGCCAATCCTGGCGCTTCACCACAGCTCATCCCGTGCCCTGGTGCAGTGGCAAACGGGGTAATAAATGGGGTTGATACTAGCTGTAAAGTCACCTGACATCAAGCCCAGCAGTTTGTGATGTCATGGTGTCTATCAGATACCCGACATCATAAACTGTCAGTACTAACAAAAAAAAATCGACAAAAAAAATTTATTTGAAAAAAAACTCTCCAAAACATTCCCTCTTTCACCAATTTATTGTAAGAAAAAAAATAAGGGGGTCCCAAGACGGACGACTCTGGACCGTCTAGAATATGGAGGGAGACAATCAGGGAACATATCCCCCATTTTCTAGGAGTGCAGACCCTCCATGTGAGGAGTGTGGGTACAATGAATCTGCACCCACTCTCCCCGGGTCCACAGCAGCAGAGTCCATGTCGTAACGGTTGCTACCAAAGCTGCAATGCCCTGCTCATGAGGTAAGGGCATGCATAATCAGGAGAACTATTCTACATTTCCAAATCTTGGTATTTGCTGATATCATTGCTATTCCACCTACTATATATTGGGGATAGGATCTTGGAGATGGAATACCCCTTTAAGTCCAGTTATCCAGCTGAATGAATACTAAACAACAGAGCTCGCTATTTAGATGTATTTTCTTGTGGCATATAATGGGCTCTCATGTTTGGTAGTCGTTCAGCAGGGCAACTATAAAATCAAATCCCTCCATTTGGAAATGTAGTATAGCTCTCCTGATCAACTATGTTCCTTACCTCATGAGCAGGGCATTGCAGTAATAATAATAATTTATTCAGCGCTATTAATTCCATAGCGCTTTGCATACATTGGGAACACTGTCCCCATTGGGGCTCACAATCTAAATTCCCTATCTGTACGTCTTTGGAGTGTGGGAGGAAACCAGAGTACCCGGAGGAAACCCACACAAACACGAGAAGAACATACAAACTCCTTGCAGATGGTGTCCTTGGTGGGAATTGAACCCAGGACTTCAGCGCTGCAAGACTGCAGTGCTAACTACTGAGCCACCTTGCCACCCATTTAGCTTACAGATGCATAACCACCACTCACTGTGTCTGAACACAGGAAGCTGAGCTGACAGCCGCTCTGTGCATGCGGCAGCGTCTGTTGTGAAGGAGAGGGCCGCGGGGGATCAATGCTGCACAGGTACCGTGGGACACCGGGGAACACCGGTGGGGTTATAGGGGGTGACCTGGCATGGCCTGGGGAGGAGTTTTCTGTCGCATGTGTCATGGCACATGCGACAGAAATCAGAGGAGTAGGGTGAATGCGGCCGGCGCGCTGTTGTGCGCGCGGCCATCTTGGATTTCTGGGAGAGGGTCAGGGGGGCACTTTGGCGACACCGGGGGACCGGAGGGGACCGGGGAGGAGATTTATCATGTTTGTTCATGCCAGATGGAAGATAAATAATTTTTTACCAACGCTGTCATTTACTGTAACGTGATCATCGGTATACGGTGTATACCGGTGATCACGTGAGCGGAAACCGGAAAAACCGCCTAAATCATGATCTCCAAGGTCTCAGCTACCCCCTGAAACCCCGGAGATTTTCTGACGCTGGGGGGCGCTATTCACTTATTTCTGCCTGCTGTTTATAAACGGCAGATCAGAATAAGGCTACATACACACGACCGATCCGTTTTTGCGGTCCGCAAAAAACGGTTCGGTTTTTTTCCGGGTGCATCCGTGTGGCATCCGTTTCTGTTCCATATACGGTCCGTATGTCATCCGTGTGCCTTCCGTTTGTTTGTGTACTGCAAAAAGACTGAAGGAGGGAAAATACATAAATTTACCCAGGATCTGTGATGCCCTGGACCCCCAGGGGTCACAGGTAACAACACACAACACCACACACACCCCCACCCCAGTGAGGCACCAGCAGCCAACAAGTCCTGACCGCCTCCCTCAGGTCTAGCAAGGCACACCAGGTGGGCGGAGCCAGGCAGATAGGAACGCCCTCTGAGGAGTCTGCTGGCCTGAGGCAGGGAAAGGACAAGTGAGTCGAGTGGGAGAGGAGTAGTGAGAGGAGTAAAAGTGGCGAGCTGAGTCAGGGGCCTAGGACAGAGCCTAGGACCCCTTGGAACGGTCAGGCAGGCAGACGGTGGTGGCCGTCTGCAGGAGTCCGGTCAGGGACTGAACTGTGGAACCGTAGGGATCGAGAAGAGGGTGGTGACCGTTCGGACCCGAACCAGGGAGCTAACAAGTCAACCGGAGCACCAGGCAGGGTACTCAGACCCCGTTCTAGCCCAGAAGCAACCGAGCTCAGACAAATCTACTGATTGCAGTCTGGACCTCAGGGGTTCATTCCCACCCAAAGTCCCGATAGAAGGCAACAGCCCACCGATTCCGGATAAGAGCCACCGCCGAGGGCCAGAGATCCAAAAGGCCAGCGCCTGCGGGCAAAAGGGCTCCTCCGGTACCCAAAAGCCGGGGAGCGGACTACCGTTGCTGAAGCATAAGAGTCACTATAGCAAATTAAAGGCGACATCACCAACCTCACTGAGGACACACGCAGCCGGCTGTGGGCACCGATCTACACCGAACTTGGTTTACCATTGACTCTGTGTGGTTTAATCGTGAGTACACCAGTGCCATCAGGCACCGCGCTGCGAGCGAGCCCCTGTGTCCTACCTGCAAACCCCCGCTCCTGCCACCTGGCCCCGGGACCAACAAACCCCCTACCCAACGGAGCGGTCAACACCTAGCTGCGACCCACCACCGATCCCGGATGAGCCCCCGCACCCTCACCGCAGCAGTGGTGCCCATCACCTCACCACGACCCGTGGGTGGCGTCACGAACTGTTACCGGTCACCACGGCTCCGGCCGTGAAACCGGTCCACCCCAAACCAAACAACCAACCCCCCCCTTTCCAGAGCGATGTGGCCCCCGGTCCGGAGGCGCTCGAGCCACCGACAACCCGAGCCCGGATCCGAGCGGCTCGGCGGAGAGCAGCCGAGCCCCCAGGGCGGTACAGATCCATAGCTTCAACCTACCTGCGGCGGTCACATGTTCACTCCAGTGCCATTTTCTACTGCTTTTCACAGCATAGGGCGCTCTGGTGATTTTCTTGTGCTTGTACACTTCATATCAGTCTTTTGTGTCATTATAATGGCAGAAAGACACATAATGTCCCACTCTCCTGCATTTTGTAATTTTGCACCCTTTGGTGCCTTTCATGTGACACTAAGGGGTGCTTAGCCTTGTATTTAGCCAAAAAAAATGAAAAAAATGACGTGGGGTTCCCCCTATTTTTGTAGCCAGCTAAAGTAAAGCAGACGGCTGCAGCCTCCAGACCACAGCTGGCAGCTTCACCTTGGCTGGTAATCCAAACCTGAGGGCACCCAACGCTGTTATTTTAAATTAAATAAATGATTAAAAAAAAAAAATTTTGGGACCACCAGCCAAGGTAAAGCAGACAGCTGGGGTCTGATATTCTCAGACTAGGGAGGTCCATGGTTATTGGACTCTCCCCAGCCTAAAAATAGCAGGCCGCAGCCGCCCCAGAAGTGGCGCATCCATTAGATGCGCCAATCCTGGAGCTTCGCCCCAGCTCATCCCGTGCCCTGGTGCGGTGGCAAACGGGGTAATATATGGGGTTAATACCAGATGTGTAATGTCACCTGGCATCAAGCCCTGGGGTTAGTGATGTCACGCGTCTATCAGATACCCGACATCACCAACCCAGTGAGTAATAAAAAAAAATAGACGACAAACACATTTTTATTTGAAAAAACACTGCCCAATACATTAACTCTTTAACCAATTTATTAGAAAGAAAAACAAATCCAGGTCTGCTGTAATCCAAGCGGTTCCCATTACGATCCACACTGTCCCAGTCAATGAAAAGCAGGATGTTCCCAATTGGCTGGGAGAGCAATGCAGTGACCTGAGCTAACATCAATGGGTCAGCCCAGGTCACTGCAGGGGATGACAAGTGCTGCTGTCAGCGAGGTACATTACCTGCGATGATCTCCTGCACTGCTGACAGCACCTGTCACTGAGTTCAATGACCTTCACAGCCAAGTATCGCGAGAGGCCCATGACGTCACCGCTAGCCACAGTCTCGGGTCGGAAGCGAGAGAAGGTGATGTGACAAGCGGCGGCCATGGAGGACAGTGACAGCGCTAAGGTCGGGATGGCGGGACTTCATCACCGCAGGTAAGCTGAGCGGGGCCATGTGTGCGGAGTGCGAGGTGGGCGGAGCCTAGCGGGGCTATGTGTGCAGAGTGCCAGGTGGGCGGAGCCTAGCGGGGTAATGTGTGCAGAGTGCCAGGTGGGCGGAGCCTAGCGGGGTAATGTGTGCAGAGTGCCAGGTGGGCGGAGCCTAGCGGGGTAATGTGTGCAGAGTGCCAGGTGGGCGGAGCCTAGCGGGACCATGTGTGCAGAGTGCCAGGTGGGCGGAGCCTAGCAGGACCATGTGTGCAGAGTTTCAGGTGGGCGGAGCCTAGCGGGACCATGTGTGTAGAGTGCCAGGTGGGCGGAGCCTAGCGGGCCATGTGTGCACAGTGCCAGGTTGGCAGAGCCTAGCGGGGCTATGTGTGCGGGCGGTGGAGTGCTAAGTGGGTGGAGCCTAGCGGGACCATTTGGCGCTAAGGACGTCAGTGTCATGGACTGCATGGCTGGGGACAGGTGAGTGTGTGTGTGTGTGTGTGTGTGTGTACGTGTGTACATGCCGCGTGCAGGAGGAGGCGGAGCGAGCTGAGCGGGGAAGTGTGGGCTTCCTGCACATGTAACTAGGATAAATATCGGGTTACTAACCAAAGCGCTTTGCTTGGATACCCGATGTTTATCTTGGTTACCAGCTTCTGGCAGGCTGCCAGCGATGGCTCCCTGCACACTGTAGCTGTAAAAAGCCCTGCTTTTGCTGCTAGAACCGTTCTCGAACGTAACTCGAACTATCGAGCTTTAGCAAAAAGCTCGAGATCAAGTTCGATCTAGAACAGCCCCCAAAATCACTCGAACTGCGAACTGGAGATCCGCGAACCGCGAACCGCGTTCAACTCTACTCAACACACTTTTAGAGAAATACCTTGAGGGGATTAGTTTCCTAGATGAGGTCACTTGTGAGGGGTATCCACTACTAATGTACATCATGGGCTCTGCAAATGTGACAAGGAGTCCGCTATTTGTCAGCAAATTTTGCGATACAATAGTCAAATGCTGCGCATTCCCTATCAAATCCCTGCTGTGCTTTCTAATAGTAGTTTTCCACCACATATTGGATGTCTGTGTACTCAGAACAAATTGTACAACAAATTGTCTTATCCATTTTCTCCTGCTACACGTTTAAAAATGAAAGATTTGGGGCTAAATAAATATTTTCATGGGAAAAAGTAAAATTTTTAATTTTTTTTTATTCCACAGTGCTATTTCTGTGAAATGTTAATACATTTCTTGAATGTGATTTTGAGCACTTTGAGGGGTGCAGTTAGAATGTTGCCACTTTGGTGTATTTTCTCTCACATGGACCCCTGACAGTCTCTTCAAATGTGATGTGGTCCCTAAAAAATGCGGGTTGGCAAATTTTGATGGGAAAATTAAAAATTCCTGATAAACTTTTAACTCCTCTAGCTTCCTAACAAAAAAATTCTGTTTAAAAAATGACATAAAGTAGAAATGTTGCAAACATTATTTATTAACTATTTTGTGTGATATTACTATCTGGTTTAAAGGTAGAAAGATTCAAAGCTTAAAAATTGATATATTTTCCCATTTTTTTGGTCAAATTTTTGATAGTTTCATAAATAACCACAATCATATTGACTAAAATTTACCAGTAACATGAAGTACAATGTGTCATGAAAAACATTCTCAGGATAACTGAGAAATGAGGAAGCATTCAAGAGTTATTTCCTCATATAGTAAAATTTGGCCTGGTCATGAACGTGAAAACAGGCTCGGGGTGAAGGGGTTAATGAACTAATATTGGTTTACATGTTGGTTATATTTAAAATGTAGACATATCCAGATATAACAATTTTATGTTTATATTGTTAAACCTAACTGATATTTTATATAAATAAGATGGAACTATTAGCTGTAAAAAAAAATATGTAAACAACCGATTCAAAAATGCAAATAAAATAAAAATTGCAAAACCGAGTGATAAACAATTTTTGACCATTGTATAATATGCAGAACGTTTTCTCTGAACTAAATAATAGTATTTGACATTCTGTAACGTAATCACATTTGATTTCTCATTTTTATAGACAAATATATTATTTACACTTACAGTAGAACTGAAACATCTATAGGATAAAATCCTATTAAAAGTTATTTTGATACCCCTCTAGTTTCCATTGTAATACATATAAAATTGAGTTAGCTCTGCTGAAATATAAGGATATTTAAAATTACGGATCTTGTGAAATTCAAAGGTCGAGTGTTTTACAGTTATGCAATTTGAAGGAGACTTACCTGTGATTATCACAGTAGGTCGTGTATTATTATTAATAGCAAGATATATTATTACACAAAGAAGAAAACATTTCAGAATAAATGAATATAATAGGTTGCTTTATCAAAACCCTTTTTGTCAGTAGCTCACATGATGGTTGATTCTGTCACCCTGAAGTTTGTCCAGTGTGAAAAATAACAGGCTTCAGAGCATTGTGTTGATTTAGAATGAATATACGGGAATTCTTTATTTTCTTGCAGAGAACCTTCCTGTAAAAATGCAAACTGACATTTCCGTTACTTTGATAAGCAATAAAGCCATATTTTCCATTGGGCATGCAGTAATTCTGTTGTAATATTATTTTAACTTTTTGTACTGTCGAAATCAGTTTTGACCCTTCTGATGGGGCCATATCTGTCTACTTTATTGCAACACAACTTGAAGACAGTCAAGAAGACATCAGGTTGTGTAGGGCGAGCACTGGCAGCAGCAGCACAGTGTAGATGGACAGATACGAGATACCAAAATATAAGCGGGCATCAGCACTGGAAACAAAAGAACAATATAGAGCAAAATGGACAGGCCAGCAGATGATACTGCCAATCTAATCATTGAAATCAGGCAGATGGGAATGACAATCAGCACTGACTGATGGCCAATCATTCTGACAAATGTAAGGTTTTCACTCTTGCAAGGGGACAATTTGGTCTCATTGGGAATGACAAAGCCACTGAATACCCTCTCTGACAGTACACTGGAAGATGGACAAAACAGTATGCTCAAGGCAAAATGAGTTCTTGCCACTTGTCCAATCTGCTGACTCAAATAACCATGAAATAGAGGCTCATATATTGTGAAGAGAAAAAATACAGTCCAAGTAGCATTAAATCTGACTATTCAGGAGGAGCAACACTCTTTGCTGATGGGTATTAGATTTGCACAGCTGAAGATAAAACATATGGTCCCATCCGATGAGAAGTGAAATGCTTACCGCTCCTGTAACCTGATCAGGAGTCTCCCAATTTGTAAGTGAGCCAAGACGGTGCTCTCTGCACTCTCTGGGTATCTGTATACATTCGGTTTTCCATCACTACTAGGAGTAAGCAACCCCGTGGTGCTCGTCCAAGTAAAAGGGTCCAAAAATTCCTCAATGACAGCAGGCTGAAGGCATTCACTGGGTGTATTTTCTTTGCTTAATTCTTGGGTTAACAAACAGTCATAGGGGGGAGAAAAAGGATGGGAAGTATGCTGCACTACGGTCACCGTTTCGTACCACTAGGGGCGCTTCTACGGGTCTACTGAAATTGGATCCCACCCTAAAAATAAAAGAAAAACTACGTAGTTTTTTACATAGAGAGGTCACTTTGGGGGTATTGTCTGGGAGCAAGGCAGAAAAATTATTACCTATTTATCCCAACAAACCGCATTGGTACTTTGTACCAAAGATCCATAAGTCACAAGAAAGACCCCCCCGGTCATCCTATTGTCTCGGGGATAGGCTCAGTAACTGGGCCTTTATCCACTCACTTGCATTGGTTACTCAATCTGCTTTTGAAAGAGATTCCTTCTTATGTACAACCATCAAACAATTTTGTCCATTCACTAAACGATGTTCAGTGGCAACCAGGATTTAAATTAGTGTCTATTGACGTTGAGAGTCTCCACATCCAGATACCACAAGATTTGGGTGTGGATACTGTCAGAGTCATTCTTGGACATGTGGGAGAATCCAAACTGTTCATAAATTTTGTCTGTGCAGCTTTAGCCTTCATACTTGAAAACAATTCTTTCAAGTTTGGAGACACGTGGTATGTACAACATGGGGGTTGCCATGGGCACCTCCTTAGCTTGTACTTTAGTCAATCTATTTCTTGCTAAATTTAAAGATTACGGCAAGGTGTACGGTGTAAAAAATAAATAAATAAAGCCAAGTCTTCAACTACTGTGGAATTGTTCATTCTGCCTCCCAATGATCACAGAAAGCTCAACTCACATATATCCTGTGCTCTAAACTGAGCACTTACATCAAAGTTTATTTATAAGGCTATATTCACACACTGCATCTTTTACTGTGTTTTTGAGATCGCAAAGATGCACCTAAATGCATGCATTTCCTTTTCCCAGCAAAGTCTGTGAGATTTCTATTTTGCTGTCTACACAGTGCATCTTTTTTTGGCTGCATCTTGCCTGCGTTTTTGAAGATGTAGCCAAGATGCAGCATGTCAATTCTTTTAATTTTTCCCAGGATTTTTGGCCTCTTCCAGTCAATAGATTTGACTTAAAAAAAGCATTGGGCAAAATGCGGTAAAAACGGGTAAAAAAAAAAAGTAACAATGCATGCTTTTTTATGCGTTTTTGCCACAGGTGTGTTTTTTGGGTCCAAAAACGCTGCAACTTTGTGGTTAAGAAAAGATGCAGTGTGTGAACATAGCCTAACTCTCTGAAAAACATGATTCAGACAAATTTTCCAAGGAACATTCACTGTAAATAAGCACGTTGAGTCACTGTGAACTCGATCTGGCCTGTTTTTTTTTTTGCAAAAAGTACAGTTAACAGCAGTTTTGTGCACCTTTGAAGGATACTGATGAACGGAGGCCAAATGGAGTCTGGAGTAACTCTGTTACCTCATTAGTAGTGATGGGGTAAATAATAGTGATAATAAAAAAAGTACAGCCAAGGCATCCTTGGAAAGGTTTAGATTTAATTTTAAATGTGGACCAATGGACAATGCAATACGGTTAGCTATTAATAAAAACTGGCACGTCATAGAAAGTGATAAAGATCTACACACAATAGCACTAAATAAACCACAAATAACCTATAGAAGAAGCAAACATTTAGGTGATGTTAATCAGGAGAAGGTTTATTCCGAAAAAAAACTTGGTTAGAGAATGCGGGACCTAAGGGTAATTTTAAGTGTGGCAATTGTTCTTTTAGCGCATATCATATCACAGAAAAATTGGTAAAAATTGGTGACAAATGGCACATAGTGAAAGACTTTATCACTTGCAGAACAAAATGGGTGATCTATATAATTTTTTGCCCATGTGGGTTTTACTACATTGGCAAAACTATCAGGCCTCTTTTCGTAAGAGTTAGAGAACATTTTAACTCCATTCATACCGGGATAGGAGCAACATGACTTATTAAACATATAAATGATATTCATGCAGGTAACCAAAGAGTCCTACGCTTTGCAGACTAGAAAACCTTCTCCTTCACCAGCAGGGGGTGATACCCATAAATATCTCTTTGAGAAAAGAGGCCAGGTGGATAATCGACAGCAAAGCATTGGGACCCTTTTAGGCTGTGTGCACACGTTGCATTTTTTACCGCGGAAACGCTGCGTTTAGAACCGCAGCGTTTCAGTGGCAAATTGCATGCGTTCAGCTTTCCCAGCAAAGTGTATGAGAAAGCCGAAAAATCAGTGCACACGCTGCGTTTCTAAACGCAGCGTTTTGGATGCCAAAAATCGGTGCGGAAAGAAAAGCAGCATGTCACTTCTTTTGTGCGGTGTGGCTGCGTTCTCTCCCCCATTGAATCAATGATGTGGGGTCAGAACGCAGCTACACCGCAGTGAGCTGCTTTTTTGTTGCGGTCCGCGGGCTTTGTCGGCATACAGAACGCAGGCATTTACCTGGAAGTGAGGTCAAGATGTTTCCTGTTGACCTCACTTCCTGGGAAAATCCTGGAAAGCCCCCGATGTCACCAAAGTGCCCGCCCCGACCCCCCTCCAGAAAATCCAACATGGCCGCGCGCACAGTAGCGCACCGGCCGCCCTGCTCCTATGATTTCTGTCGCATGTGCCTTGAGACATGCGACAGATAAATGCCCCCCAGGCCCTGCCAGGTCACCCCCGGTATTCCCCCTTACCTGTCCGGTCGCAGCGCTGATCCCCCGCGGCCCCCCCTTCTTCACAGTGCACGCTGGCCGGTCACATGTGCCGAGCAGCTGACAGCCAGCACTGTGTTCAGAGAGCTGTGCTGGCTGCTCGCACTGTGCAGCTGTGACCCGGGGAGAGTGGGTGCAGATTTTTGGCACCCACTCTCCTCAAATGGAGGGTCTGCCCTCCTAGAAAATGGGGGATACGTTCCCTGAACGTGCCCCCATATTCTAGAAGGTCCAGAGGCGACGTGGGACGTCCAAATGGATTTCTGCGGACCCATTTTTTTCAAATTTTTTGATTAAATTGGAGAACAAGGGAATGATTTGGGGAGTGTTTTTTCTAATAAAAAATTTTTTGTCATTTATTTTTGCTTTTGTTTACTGTCAATTAGTTATGTCTGGTATCTGATAGACGCCGTGACATCACTAATTGCTGGGCTTGATGCCAGGTGACATTACACATCTGGTATCAACCCCATTTATTACCCCGTTTGCCAACGCACCAGGGCGCGGGATGAGTTGGGGCGAAGCACCAGGATTGGCGCATCTAATGGATGTGCCACTTCTGGGGCGGCTGCGGCCTGCTATTTTTAGGCTGGGAAGAGTCCAATAACCATGGCTCTTCCCACCCTGAGAATACCAAACCCCAGCTGTCAGCTTCACCTTGGCTGGTGATCTAATTTGGGGGGACCCCACGTTATTTTTTTTTTAATTCTTTAATTATAAATAAAAAAAAAAGCCTGGGGAGCCCTCCAAATTGATCACCAGCCAAGATGAAGCTGCCAGCTGTGGTTTGCAGGCTACAGCTGTCTGCTTTACCCTGACTGGCTATCAAAAATAGGGGGGACCCCACGCCATTTTTTTCATTGTTTTTTTTTTTTATAAATACTAAGCTAGGCACCCTTTAGTGCCACATGAAAGGTACTAAAGGTGCCAGCTTAGAATATGCAGGCAGGGGTGGGACGTTATATATATTTGGCATCCATTCATCCATTGACGCTTTTTAGGCTGTGTGCCCACAATCAGGGTTTGCAGCGTTATGGGCGCTGAGTGTTTTCCCTGCGACCATAACGCTGCGTTGTGCAGTAGAAGCACAGTGGAAGGATTTTTGGAGATCCCATGCCCACTGTGCTTCTTTTCTCGCAGCATAAACTGACCGGTGGCGTGGCTTCCCGAGCCTCAGCATGTCAATTTATGCTGCGGAGACAAGAGTGTTCTCTGCAGGTAGCATAGAGCTCCACAGCAGCCTGAACCCAAATCGTGGGCATGGGCAGCTGCAGGAAGGCTGACACTGTGTACTAGACGCCGTGTCGCTGGATCATGGCCACATAGCCTTAGGCCTCTTTCACACGTCAGTGATTCTGGTACGTTTGTGCTTTTTTTTAAACATACCAGAATCACTGACATACGCAGACCCATTATAATGAATGGGTCTGCTCACACGTCAGTGATTTTTCACTGCACGTGTCTCCGTGCGGCGTACCCGCGTGTGTGTGATTGCCGCACGGAGACATGTCCATTTTTTTCTGGCATCACTGATGTTCCACGGACCATGCAGTGGTGTGGTCCGTGAAACACGTGCCAGAAAAAAAACGTGCTTTTAAAATAAAATCATTTTAACTTACCCGGCGTCCAGCGATGTCCTCTGCAGCCCGTGCAGCTTGCTGCTTCTGAGCCGGCTCATTATTATTGCGCATAGTCATGATGCGCGACACAGCCGACCCGGAAGCAGCTGCTGCGGGGGTCAGCACCAGCCGGATGCTGCACCGCGAGAGCGATCAGCACCATGGAGAGCGGGAGCGGGCGCAGGTGAGATGCCCGGATTGCACTTAGACAACCCACGTGTGCCGTGATTCACGGCACACGGAGGGACATGTGCGTGTTTTACACGCCAGTGAAAAACGTCAGTGTTTTTCACTGACGTGTGAAACGGGCCTAAAAGTGAGAATATTGTTGCTACAGCAACATTTTGGGGGAAGTAGCTGTGGATTCAAAATGCTTAATATACTCCTGAATAAAATCCTTGAGGGGTGCAGATTCCAAAATGGGGTCACTTGTGGGGGTTTTCTGATGTATAGGTACCCAAGGGGCCCTGCTAATGTGACATGGTGCGCAAAGTTTATTTCAACTTTTCCAAAATTCAAATGGTGCTCCATCCATTCCAAGCCCTCCCATTTATCCAAACAGAATGTGGAGAAGGAAATGACATCACAGGTTTTTTTTTCCAAAGGTCTGTGTTCAACCAACTTTATTAACACTGAGAAGTCTTAAAAAAACGCACCTAAAAAAACGCATGAAAAACGCATGAAAACCGCATGAAAAACGCATGCGTTTTCGATGCGTTTTTCTTAAAAAGCATTGTTTACAATTCTCCCCTCTGCCAGAGGGTGCGTTTTTTTCCGCGCTGAAAAAAAAGCAACGTGTGCACATAGCCTTAGGGTTTAATGACAAAAATGATCTAGTGATATTCCTATGAATTAATGTAATTGTTCAGTTTTCTTCATTGAGTTATTTGTTTTTTAAAACAGATCTTTTTTATTAAACAATTAGGAATCAATACAGAGAAAATATATTGCATCTTATAACTATAAATAGTAAAGGTGTACATTGAAAAAACATATGCTGTCTATAAATCAGGTTCTTCCTCTGTATAAAACAAAATTCTTAGATCACAGTTATATAAATTGAGCCTACAAACAACATGGCTCCACAGATAAAGAAAAGTTAAATTATACAATAATACTTCAGTCTAATAGAAAAGTCTCCTCCATCAGCCGTGTCGCTCCGCATCATATTTCCATACCCGCTTGCCTCTCTCTCCCCGTTTAGTCATCAATCACACCCTTCCGGCCCCCTCCCACAGCGCTCAAAGTCTACTTCGCCACGTAAAACACTAGTTTTAACTTTTACTCCCCAAACGTTCCATTCACTGCAAGCACAACAGTAACTGATCCAACACTGCATCCTGCACTAGTGCCCCTGAGTTGTTATTTGTGATTGTTTTATACATTTGTTTTAGTTTCAGGAAAGGAGAAACACGAGTTTTTATAGTGCAAGCAATACATAATTTATTTGGTGAATATGGTGACAAGGGCTTGAAAGAGTTAAGATGAACACTTAAAACTGGATCAGAAACTAGATATTACATGCACCTAATACGGTAGGTCCAATACATCCACAAGGAATGTCCCTCTGTTTACAACATATAAATGAGAGCGTCCAAAGTCATATTCACATATAATACAGAGGGAACATTAGTACACCCCAAATAGATAGTGGCTGTATCAAGGCCAATGGCAGGTCCAAGGGTATGCAGTCAGATCATAACATTATATCATTAGAGTTCCTAGTGAGTCCAGGGTTTTTGCAAGCGTAATGTGAACATCACGCCTGAGCATAGATCATACCCTTTACTTGCCAGGCCAACATCCGATAGCAGGTGCTGTGGTATAACTTTGATCCGGAAAAAAGGCCCCAAATAGCCCAACGTACGTTTCGATGAAGGTATTCAATCTTCTTCAGGGGATGGGATGCCATGGGGTACGTAGCAGAAGTGCTGGTATTTAAATGGTGGCGGTAATTTTCCAATCCCGGAAATCACGTAGTGGCGCATGCGCAGATCCACCCGCAAAGTCTTGCGTGATGCACCGCCGTCATATCATCCCGCGCATGCGCGGGAGCGGGGACGCGTCACCATAGCTCCCGCGCATGCGCCCGACACCAGACGGCGGCGACAGTCACGGAGACAAGGCAGGGGGACCTGGGCATGCGCGCATGAGGGCCGGGAATGGAAAAGGTGTATATACATCAAAATAATCAAGCCACCAATGAAAATGTTTTCCAAAAGGATCCATAATAACATCATTAGGTGAATAGGATGCCTATATGGAAAAAAACAGATAAAACCAGCATTAAAATAATGGAACCATGAGAACAGTTAAAAAAAGTATAAAAATCACATTAACAATGACAAGAATTGCAGTAAGGCAAAAGGTGGTCACTCGGAGGAGATCAAAACCAACTAAAATAAGATAATTTAATACCTAGTTTTTTAATAATAACAATGTTACAGAAAGGGAGCGTAGCTAATGGACTCATTAAGTCCATGAGGGGCCATGGTGTTTAGTGTGAGAATCCATTTCACTTCACATTGTGCCAAGCGCTTTCTAAGATCACCACCCCTGATCCCCCCATTTATCATATCGATACCTCTAATTTTCAATTGGGAAGGGTCACAGGAGTGGTGAGTCTTAAAGTGCCTTGGCAAGGTTTTCAGGAGTGTATCATCAGTTGCCGTCCTGGCTGCAGCAATGTCTCTCACATGTTCTCTAACCCTGATGCGGAGCTCACGTGAAGTGAGCCCCACATATATCAGGGGGCAGGTACAGGTTGCAAAGTGAACCACATGTGATGTATTGCCGAATATTATAATTTTTCCTGCCATCCGAGGAACAGAATTGTGTACTGCGGAGGACATTGCCGCAAGCCAGGCAATGTCCACAGGGAAAACATCCCTGTAATGGACCCCGCAAACCAAAGGTATTAGGTATGG
The DNA here is from genome assembly GCF_048569485.1 of Anomaloglossus baeobatrachus. Classification (NCBI taxonomy): domain Eukaryota; kingdom Metazoa; phylum Chordata; class Amphibia; order Anura; family Aromobatidae; genus Anomaloglossus; species Anomaloglossus baeobatrachus. The sequence goes on from NC_134354.1 coordinate 303,825,267, forward strand.
GGGGGGACATAATGACTTCTTACTAGAAAATCTTTCAGATTTTTAGCTCGTCTAGGTGTCATTAGTGGCCGGTCTGTAAGGTTCTGGGCCAACACCGGATCGGTTAATAAAACCGACCAGTGTTTCCTCATAATGTCCCGCATAGTGTCCCATTTCTCATTATATGTCCCTATGAATCTTACTGAAGGGTCGAAAGAGTCCTGTTTCTTGGGAATGTGGGCAAGTAATTGTGCTCTAGGGGTTTTCTTGGCCCTATTGTACCCGAATTTGATGTTCCTATTGCTGTAACCCCTATCTGAGAAGCTGTTCTCATGGTTCCATTATTTTAATGCTGGTTTTATCTGTTTTTTTACATATAGACATCCTATTCACCTAATGATGTTATTATGGATCCTTTTGGAAAACATTTTCATTGGTGGCTTGATTATTTTGATGTATATACACCTTTTCCATTCCCGGCCCTCATGCGCGCATGCCCAGGTCCCCCTGCCTTGTCTCCGTGACTGTCGCCGCCGTCTGGTGTCGGGCGCATGCGCGGGAGCTATGGAGACGCGTCCCCGCTCCCGCGCATGCGCGGGATGATATGACGGCGGTGCATCACGCGAGACTTTGCGGGTGGATCTGCGCATGCGCCACTACGTGATTTCCGTGATTGGAAAATTACCGCCACCATTTAAATACCAGCACTTCTGCTACGTACCCCATGGCATCCCATCCCCTGAAGAAGATTGAATACCTTCATCGAAACGTACGTTGGGCTATTTGGGGCCTCCTTTTCGGATCAAAGTTATACCACAGCACCTGCTATCGGACGTTGGCCTGGCAAGTAAAGGGTATGATCTATGCTCAGGCGTGATGTTCACATTACGCTTGCAAAAACCCTGGACTCACTAGGAACTCTAATGATATAATGTTATGATCTGACTGCATACCCTTGGACCTGCCATTGGCCTTGATACAGCCACTATCTATTTGGGGTGTACTAATGTTCCCTCTGTATTATATGTGAATATGACTTTGGACGCTCTCATTTATATGTTGTAAACAGAGGGACATTCCTTGTGGATGTATTGGACCTACCGTATTAGGTGCATGTAATATCTAGTTTCTGATCCGGTTTTAAGTGTTCATCTTAACTCTTTCAAGCCCTTGTCACCATATTCACCAAATAAATTATGTATTGCTTGCACTATAAAAACTCGTGTTTCTCCTTTCCTGGATTTAATTAGGAGTTTGTGCTACCTGTGTGGTCCCTGGGCAGACAGGGACGCCGGGTATATTTCTAGTATGGTTTTCAGGAAATCTGTTATGATATTGATTATTTCTGTGTTTTTCACAGTTGTTACCAGATCCAACATGAATTTTCGAGCCAGGGATACCACTTGGCTCTCCTTATTGGATGATGTTATGAAAATTGATGGTGACTCTGCTGGTGGGGCGACTGGTGTTCACTCGGATGATAGTCTTATTAATAAATACAAAGATCTTTCTAAAAAGAGAATGAAATTATGGTGGAACCGTGCCTTTCTAACTAAATACCTCAAAAGGGACAAGGTCCTACGGGGCCTTAGAATTAAGGTATTCCCGTCTTTTGCAATTGAGGACGAGGAATTCCGCAGTAAATGGGAAACATTGGCACAAACCTGCTCAATGGGGTTTTTGACTCTATTATGTGACCACAACTCCAGTTCCCTGACTCTGATTGAAAGTGAGCTGGAAACCCTGGACAAAACTATTACAGAAAAATGTGATGTCACAGTTATAACCCGATTCAATTCAGAGATGGAGAAGGAATTGGAGAAATGGGAGAAAGAAATTAAAATGTTTAAAATCAAGAAATTCAATAGGGATCTATTGGACTATTCTACTCAAAAGGCATATAGATGGAAAATTGAAAACGGTAGGGGACGCCCTTTTAACCGTTTTGGTAAAGGTCAGCGCACTAGATCTGCATCTTCTGTGTCCCAGACCTCTGGTGAGGGCTCCTCCTCCGGGGCATCGGAGAGTTCTTATATACCTGCGGAGACGGTGGGAGATCGCGTCAAACAGCGGAACCGACAACTTGTGCCCCTTGGAAAAAATAAAAAATCTGGAAACAAGTTACAGGTAATCAATTTATCTGAACGAGTTCTTTCCGGTGCTCAGGTGGAGGTCCTCTCCCGTGGTTTAACATTTGTCCCATCTAACTCTTTCCATCTTGTTACAGCCCTGAAAGATGTTAACTTATTTGCACGTAAATTAATCCTTGAAAAACTTTTTCACAAGAAGGACACCGTGACAGACAGCCAAGCCGAAAGGGAAGCCATCCAAAACCTGGAAGAGTTACTCCAGGAGCAGGAGGCTCCCTCAACAGGTGTGTTCCCCCAGTCTCTTTTACCAAAATCCACTAAGTTTCCCCCCTTCCTACTATGCCCTGCGGTAGATATCTTTGTGAGGTTAGTCAGTGAGGACTTCAGAAAAATTGACACCCGGCGTAAATGGGATAACTTAACCCACTCACAGAGAAAGGCCCTCACTGAACTACAGGGTTATCCTGATATTGTCATAAAGCCCGCGGATAAGGAGGGAAACATTGTGGTTATGTCATCTGTTAAATATGAGCATGAGGTAATTCGGCAATTACGTGATAAGGGAACATATGTGAGGCTTCCTTCAAACCCCTTAGGAAAATATACCAGCGAACTTGCTGTAATCCTTGAGAGGGCCCTTGAGATCGGGTTGATTGACAAAAAAATGTATGATGGCCTATGCAGAAAATACCCTAAAATACCGACCTTCTACGTCTTACCAAAAATACACAAAGATGCTGTCAATCCGCCTGGACGTCCGATCGTGTCAGGCATTGAGGGGATGTGTGACCCCATATGTAAATTCATTGATTATTATCTTCAGCCAATGGTTGAGACACTACCCTCATATGTCCGTGACACGACGGACGTCCTTAGGCGAATTGACGGTATCTTTTTAGATGACGATATGACTATCGTTACTGCTGACGTAGAGGGTCTGTATACCTGCACAGCACATGAGGATGGGCTAAGAGCAGTTCGCTTCTTCTTGGAGATGTCTGGTCGGGATGATGAAATGGGTGAATTGATCCTGGAGCTGCTCCGCTTCGTCCTGACACACAATTTTTTTGTTTTTAAAGATTATTTTTATTTACAGCGACGCGGCACTGCCATGGGTGCGGCCTGCGCGCCTTCGTACGCCTGCCTCTTCCTTGGATTTTGGGAGAGGCTGATTTTTGGTGACGGAGGCATGGGGGCATCGGCCCATGTGCAGTGCTGGTATCGTTTTATTGATGATATTCTTTTTGTGTGGCAGGGCCCGGCGGAGCAGCTTGATCAATTCATGGGGCAGTTGAACAAAAATAAGTTTAACATTAAACTCACATATAAGTGCAGCAATCGCGTGATTGACTTCCTGGACGTCGAAATTTCGGTTGACGACAGGGGGTCAATCCAGACGGACGTTTTTCGTAAGAAGACGTCCGTTAACGCGTTGCTGCACGCTTCGTCTGCCCATAATCCATCTACTATCCGTGCCATGCCTACCGGCCAATTTCTGAGAATGAGGCGGATATGCTCTTCTGATAGTAAGTTTGAAACTCAGTCATCCGATCTCAGGGCCCGCTTCTCAGATAGGGGTTACAGCAATAGGAACATCAAATTCGGGTACAATAGGGCCAAGAAAACCCCTAGAGCACAATTACTTGCCCACGTTCCCAAGAAACAGGACTCTTTCGACCCTTCAGTAAGATTCATAGGGACATATAATGAGAAATGGGACACTATGCGGGACATTATGAGGAAACACTGGTCGGTTTTATTAACCGATCCGGTGTTGGCCCAGAACCTTACAGACCGGCCACTAATGACACCTAGACGAGCTAAAAATCTGAAAGATTTTCTAGCAAGAAGTCATTATGTCCCCCCCATACCTAATACCTTTGGTTCGCGGGGTCCATTACAGGGATGTTTTCCCTGTGGACATTGCCTGGCTTGCGGCAATGTCCTCCGCAGTACACAATTCTGTTCCTCGGATGGCAGGAAAAATTATAATATTCGGCAATACATCACATGTGGTTCTACACATGTGGTGTACTTTGCAACCTGTACCTGCCCCCTGATATATGTGGGGCTCACTTCACGTGAGCTCCGCATCAGGGTTAGAGAACATGTGAGAGACATTGCTGCAGCCAGGACGGCAACTGATGATACACTCCTGAAAACCTTGCCAAGGCACTTTAAGACTCACCACTCCTGTGACCCTTCCCAATTGAAAATTAGAGGTATCGATATGATAAATGGGGGGATCAGGGGTGGTGATCTTAGAAAGCGCTTGGCACAATGTGAAGTGAAATGGATTCTCACACTAAACACCATTGCCCCTCAGGGACTTAATGAGTCCATTAGCTACGCTCCCTTTCTATAACATTGTTATTATTAAAAAACTAGGTATTAAATTCTCTTATTTTAGTTGGTTTTGATCTCCTCCGAGTGACCACCTTTTGCCTTACTGCAATTCTTGTCATTGTTAATGTGATTTTTATACTTTTTTTAACTGTTCTCATGGTTCCATTATTTTAATGCTGGTTTTATCTGTTTTTTTCCATATAGGCATCCTATTCACCTAATGATGTTATTATGGATCCTTTTGGAAAACATTTTCATTGGTGGCTTGATTATTTTGATGTATATACACCTTTTCCATTCCCGGCCCTCATGCGTGCATGCCCAGGTCCCCCTGCCTTGTCTCCGTGACTGTCGCCGCCGTCTGGTGTCGGGCGCATGCGCGGGAGCTATAGTGTCGCGTCCCCGCTCCCGCGCATGCGCGGGATGATATGACGGCGGTGCATCACGCGAGACTTTGCGGGTGGATCTGCGCATGCGCCACTACGTGATTTCCGGGATTGGAAAATTACCGCCACCATTTAAATACCAGCACTTCTGCTACGTACCCCATGGCATCCCATCCCCTGAAGAAGATTGAATACCTTCATCGAAACGTACGTCGGGCTATTTGGGGCCTCCTTTCCGGATCAAAGTTATACCACAGCACCTGCTATCGGACGTTGGCCTGGCAAGTAAAGGGAATGATCTATGCTCAGGCGTGATGTTCACATTACGCTTGCAAAAACCCTGGACTCACTAGGAACTCTAATGATATAATGTTATGATCTGACTGCATACCCTTGTACCTGCCATTGGCCTTGATACAGCCACTATCTATTTGGGGTGTACTAATGTTCCCTCTGTATTATATGTGAATATGACTTTGGACGCTCTCATTTATATGTTGTAAACAGAGGGACATTCCTTGTGGATGTATTGGACCTACCGTATTAGGTGCATGTAATATCTAGTTTCTGATCCGGTTTTAAGTGTTCATCTTAACTCTTTCAAGCCCTTGTCACCATATTCACCAAATAAATTATGTATTGCTTGCACTATAAAAACTCGTGTTTCTCCTTTCCTGGATTTAATTAGGAGTTTGTGCTACCTGTGTGGTCCCTGGGCAGACAGGGACGCCGGGTATATTTCTAGTATGGTTTTCTGGAAATCTGTTATGAATTTGTTTTAGTTTGTATCATAACGAAGTGAACTGTGGAGAGAAAAAGCGCAATAGGGTCTTACCCGGTATATATCCGGGGAAAATAAAAGGAATGCACTCACCTCAAGGAGTTGTGACAGTCACAACTCCTATGAAAGCTTATGTTGTTGGGATGAAATCTGCTGCAGCCCCCGTGGTTGATAGCAGAGAACAATAGAGAAGGGGTTTATGCCGCGCTATTCATCAGGAAGGAGAACAGAGAGATGATCAATGTTCCTTTATTGTAGCTTGTGTTTACGCGTTTCAGGAGCTCTGCTCCCTTCATCAGGACATACAGCACAAAAACAACATCAAATGTGAGTCCGCAGCCCACTAGGAATGGGCTTGAGTTGCAAGCGGTAGACTTCCTGGATCGCAGAGCGAATCCAGCGAGCCAGCGTCGCCTTTGAAGCTGCCTGTCCCTTCTTAGGCCCCTCAGGAATGACGAACAAATAGTCAGTTTCCCTAAAGGGGGCTGTCCTGGATATGTAATATCTGAGAGCTCTGACGAGGTCTAACGAATGCAGAGACCTTTCCACCCTATGAACCGGGTGTGGACAAAAGGAAGGCAGAACAATGTCCTCGTTCAAATGAAACGGGGTAAGAACCTTTGGAAGCAAATCCGGAAGGGGGCGCAGAACTACCTTGTCCTGGTGAAAGATCAGAAAAGGCTCGCGGCAAGAGAGTGCTGCCAGCTCCGAAACCCGTCTGATGGACGTAATTGCCACCAAGAATGTTACCTTCCAGGACAGAAGAGCAAGGGAGGATTCCTTGAGGGGTTCAAAGGGAGACCTCTGGAGACCGTCCAGAACGAGGTTGAGGTGCCATGGTTCCAGCGGCCGTTTGTATGGGGGAACTAGATGGGAAACGCCCTGGAGGAAGGTCTTGAATTGCGGTTTTTGAGCCAGGCGGCATTGGAGGAAGATTGAGAGCGCAGAGACCTGCCCTTTAAGGGAACTGAGAGCCAAACCCCGCTTGAAAGCCAGACTGTAGAAAGTTGAGAATTCTGGGGATGGCCAGAGGCATAGGCTGGATGTTAGTTTCCCTGCACCATGAAAAGAAGATTTTCCACGTACGGTGGTAAATGCGGGATGAAGCAGGCTTTCGGGTGCTGATCATGGTGGCAATAATTGCGGGGGAGAATCCCGCTCTTGTTAATACCCAGGTCTCAATGGCCATGCCGTCAGCTTCAGGGCTCTGGAGTTCTGATGGGAAATGGGCCCTTGGGTCAGCAAGTCTGGGATGTCTGGAAGGCGCCACGGTGCGTCTGTGAGCATTTGTACTAATTCGGCGTACCAGGCGCGCCTGGGCCAGTCCGGTGCTACCAGTATCACCGGGACTACCTCTGCCTTGAACTTCCTGATTACCCGCGGCAGCAGGGGTAGAGGTGGAAATATGTAAGGCAGGCGGAAGTGGTGCCAGGAGCAGACTAGAGCATCTTGATGAGGAGGTCATCCAAGTAAGGGAGAACGACTACTCCCCTGGCGTGAAGGACGCTCATGGCGGCCGCCATGACTTTGGTGCAGACCCTTGGTGCGGTGGCAAGGCCGAAGGGTAGAGCTACGAATTGAAAGTGGGAGTCCTGAATTGAGAAGCGGAGGAACTTTGGTGATCTGGGGCGATGGGTATGTGCAGGTACGCGTCCTTGATGTCTATGGAGGCGAAGAATTCCCCTTCGACCATGGGTGCAATAATGGACCTTAGGGACTCCATTCTGAATCTCCGTACGTGCACATGTTTGTTTAGGTGTTTGAGGTCCAGGATGGGTCGAACTGACCCATCCTTTTTGGGGACCACAAAGAGGTTGGAATAAAAACCCCCGAACTTCTCGTCGTCTGGGACAGGTATTATCACTCCTGCTGTTTGGAGAGAGTGGATTGCTGAGAAAAAAGCTTTGCGTCATTTTCGAGTCTTTGGGGGGTTTGACAGAAACAACCGACTCGGGGGTCGGGTCCAAAAATCTATGTGGTAGCCGGAAGACACAAGGTCTCGCACCCATTTGTCGTCTGAGGCAGCAGCCCAGATGTGTTGAAAGAGCCGCAGTCAACCTCCTACAATGAGTGTGTCTTCCGGGGCGCCAAAGGAGTCATGAGGGGGGAAAACGTCGTGACCGAGTCTCCCTAGTCCTGGACTGTTTCGGTCTAGGCTGCCATGACAAAGTGGGTTTCGGGGAGAGCTGAGAAGGTCGGTCCCTGCGTAGTCCACGGCTGGTGGCGGGGACAGCACGGGATGTCGACCAACCAAATGAGTTCCGAAAGGAGCAGAACGAGGACTGTGGACGTCTGGTGAAGGACGTCCTGGACTTCAGCTGGGGGAGAGAGGTACTCTTTCCTCCCGTGGCGTCAGAAATGTTCTTGTCCAGACGTTCGCCAAACAATTGGTCTGGAAAAAAGGGAAGGCCCGTGAGAGACTTCTTGGAGACAGAGTCCGCTCGCCATTGTCGGAGCCAGACAGCAAAAGGATGGACAATATATGGAGAAAAGAGCTACATATAACAGGGAGCACACCTACAATAGTATATATATAAAAGGCAAATCTTTATTGTGACAGCAAGAATAAAAACACTAAAAAAATGTGGCACACAAGATAACACGGCCTGATACCCCTTGTGACCCCCGTCATATACACAGCATGAGCAATAATATGCAGTAATAAAGACGTCATACATATAAAATATGAATCATGCAAAAATGTAGAAAGGCTAATGAAATATCTCACATAAATGCAAGATGCCAACTGGCTTGTTCACAATCAGAAAAACCTGCTTAAGGGAATATATATAACCATGTGGTAGCAGTGCCAACCGGCCATAATGAACAGTCATATCCCGAAGGAAAATATATATATAGGCAACAAGCAGTACCAATATATATCAGGGGACCAGTATCACCTCCTAAAACACATAAATGGCAAGCGGTTATATATCCACAGGCAAAAACTATATAAAATGTGGCAGCCAAATAATGGCAAAAAAATATACCATGTGCAAGTAAGCAAGGAAATACCGTGGGGAACCCACGCGTATCGCCGCACAGCGGCTTCCTCAGGGCAAGTGTGTACAAGACAGCAAAAGGATGGCTATGGTAATTGAGGCGGCAAACGCTGCGCAGGTAGCAGCGTCCATGGAGGCCTGGATGAGGTACTCCGCCGCAGCGGCAATTTGAGCTGTTACCTCTGTGAAGGTATGAGTGAACTGGGATTCCTCAAGCGAAGTGTTAAGGGAACACCAAATTATTGGCCCAATCACAGTAAGTGCTAACTCTAGAATCCATAAAAACCAATGAAGTAACCAGAGTAAATAGCAAAAATAAAATCAAATAATTTTATTGAAAGCATTATTTTTAAAAGACATTTTTTTAAAAAAAAACATTATACAAACAATAAAGGGGATGACTGCCAAAAAACAACCATTCCAAACACTGCTTCACTTCATGTATGTGTGTATCACAGATGAACCACTGATCTTCACTTATAAATGTGCATCAAAGAAAGGGAGGGATTAAATGACATGTTCCACGCAAGAAACTCTCCCATAAAGTATTGCACTATCCCAGAGAAAGTAATTGCACAGCCCCAGGAAACATGAACAAACAGTGGTTTAAAAAACCTCAGAATGACAATAAATAAATTAATATTGCACTCTCCCATCAATGCAGCAAAAATTCACAAGCCAGTACATGTTATAGAACTCATTTCAGATGTGACTTCCTTGTGGACAGAAATTATGTTAAAAATAAGGATTAAAGTTCACTTGCCCACATAAACAAAGATAAGAATGCCCAGAGGGAATATATAAATAAGAGGGTAGTGATAGCACAATTCATAAAGAGATAATCCTGTCCAAAGAGAGGTACTGGGTAGTAAAATGCATGGAAAAATTACCAGCCAAAAAGATGCAGGAAGGAGAGAGCAAAATACACAGTCAATTACGAACAGATGCCTGACTGCCAAATACCATACTGGAAGCGGATGGAAAGGACAAATACCCTGACGGCCGTTTCGCCTAGGGCTTCTTCGTGAGGGTAACAAGGGGTGTGTATACAGGGGTTTTTATAGCACTCACCCAGGCAGTAACGTCGGCGCTCGTGTCTGCAACCCCACACCGGAAGCACATGCCTCGGCGTCCGAAGTCACTTCCGCCCGCTCTGAACACAGAGGGGAGGGAAGCAAGCGCAGGACGCGTCGGCATGGTAATGGTCACATGAGTAGCAGGCAGAGCGCGCACCACCGGAGGGACAATGTGCAGCATGAATCGCTGTCCCACTCCAAGGGGAGAGACGCAGGGACGCAGGCCACACAGTGTCTGTGTTCAATTAATACAAGTAAGGAATAAGGATAAGTCACATAGGAGGAGAACAAAAGTGGATGTGTGAAAATAGTGTTATACATATAAACAAAAGTGTATATACACATATTCAATATCCCATATAATCATAATAATGTGAAAAGGTGAATATGAGAGATAAAAAGAGGAAAGTATAATAATAAATAACGTGACAATAGTTCTATAATTAAATGCATTATACCATGAAAGTGCTGTGATGATACATGCATACACACATACATGTGCAGCTACAACCGTGCAGAACATACGTGATCAGCCACACACACACACACACACACACACACACACACACGTGTACACAATTAAGAATTATATGTGCTATATAAATAATGAAATGCTATATCATTTCTTAACTTTAAAACCTAATATATAAGGATCAATATGAAATGTGAAAAATGTATATATAAAAAATATATATACATCTGAAAACATATATATATATATATATATATATATATGAATATATATATAATGTGCACAATGGGACACACACACATACAAAACACGCACACACACATGTATGGACTCACATGCACACCTGCACACGCACATGTGCACACATTCCTATACACAATTCCTCCATATGTGATAAAATCTTCTTAACAAGTTATTCCTCCAGGGCAATATCTGTATGGAAAAAAGGTGAGCATTAAAAACAGAAAAAACTATATAATAAACAAAAATATTTTTTTTAAATATATTTATTAATTAAAAACAGAATAAAAGGTTAAAAACCGACACCCTATTAAATTAGTGGTATTTACAAAAATGGCGCAAAGCTGAGTACTTCGTTAAGGCCATTTGGTCGGATACTATCAATTGTCATGATCCACCTCGTCTCTAATTGTGAAAGCTTTTTCTTCATATCCCCTCCACGTTGGTCTTAGGAGATGCAGTCAATACCAAATGCTCGCAGGAGACTGCCATTACAGGCATGTGCCAATTTAAAATGTTTCGCCAAAGGTTTCAAGATGGAAGGATGGAAGGATCATCGACATCAATAGCATGATTGATGTCCCTAACATGTTCCCGTATTCGTACTTTAAGGGGTCGAGAAGTCAATCCTATGTACATCTTCTTACAGGGACAATAAGCACAGTACACCACATGAGTAGTGTTACATGTGATATGTCTGGTGATCCTGAATTCTCGCAGTCCACTTGCAGATGTAAAATGAGTGTTCCTTACCATGTTAGGACATGCAATACATGTCCCACAGGGATAAAAACCCCATTTGGGTCCCTTGGATCCAAAGATCACTGATGATTTAGGTCCCCCATAATTGCTATGTGTCAATAAGTCCTTTAGGTTGTTAGACCTCCTATAGGTAATGTTTGGTCTGTTCGTAGTGCATTTGTACAGGGTATTATCTGCCCGAATAATAGGCCAAAATTTTTGAAGAGCTCCTGCCACCTCCTTCCATCTACAACTGTAGGTTGAAATGAATCTTACCTGCTGTATAGACTCCTCTCGTCGTCTTGGGCAAAGCAGTTCGTCTCTGTTGCTCTTTATTGCACGCTGGTATCCCCTCTTGATGGATCTTCTAGAATATCCTCTGTCATAGAACCTGGAGGTCAAGTCTTCAGCTTGTCTTAGAAATGTAGCCTTCGATGAACATATCCGACGTGTTCTGAGAAATTGACCTGTTGGAATACTTTGAATTAGGGCCTGTGGATGGGATAAGGTCGCATGTAAGAGGGAATTTACTGCTGTAATTTTCCTAAATACCTCTGTCTGAAGCATGCCCTCATTATCCTTTTCCAGGCGGACGTCCAAGAAGTCAATAGTAAATTGGTCATGATGGGAAGTCATTTTCATATTAATTTGATTATCATTCAGTTGTCCTGTGAACATCAATAAATCCTCCTCATTACCTTGCCAAATCATGAATACATCGTCAATGTATCTTGTCCACATTAACACATGTTCTATCCCTGGTAGCGGATGTGATTGAAAAATCTCCCTTTCCCACAGCCCCAGGATTAAATTAGCATATGAGGGCACAAAAGATGCCCCCATAGCCGTGCCCTGGAGCTGCAGGTAGGGGACATCCTTGAATAGAAAAAAATTGTGCTTGAGAGAAAAATCAAGCAAAGAAATCAGAAATGCCCAAAAAGGTGGTTCAAAGTTTGTGGTGTTCAGAAAAAACTGAACAGCTCCAATACCATCCTCATGGCGAATCGATGTATATAGTGACTCTACATCAAGTACAATCAGCCACATATCATCCTCCAAATAAATATTAGATACTTTGTTTAAAAAATCATTAGTATCCTTCAAAAATTAAGGTAGTGATTCTACCAATGGTTTCAGATGGAAGTCAAGAAACTTACCCACGATTTCACACATGCTGCCATTCCCCGAGACGATAGGCCGACCGGGTGGCATACGTAAATTCTTATGGGTTTTAGGTAGTAAGTACAAACACGCAGTACGTGGAGAGTTCAGAAAAAGACCCTCTTTAGTTTCTTTATCTATCACACCATTTTGAAAGGCAGTATCCAAGATTCCATATAATTCCATCTGAAAGGAAGAAGTGGGATTAAATGTTAGTCTCCGATAACACTTACTGTCCCTTAATTGGCTGAATGCTTCTTTCTCATATAGATGAGTGGGCCACAAAACAATGTTCCCACATTTGTCTGATGGTTTAATGACAACATTTTTTTTTTTTTTTCCAATTTAAAGTTTTATTGAGTTTATAATAAGAAAATAAAGAAAATATACATCCATGCTTTGACAAATGAAATAGATCAAAGGTCTAAACGACACAACACCATCGTAGACCTGAAGGCAGAATGTAAATGATTAACATAGTACATGGGAATTCAATTGAAACCATGAGAGAAATAAAAAGAAATAATGAAACAGAAAGGGAAGGTGAAGAAGAGCAGCAGTCATGATATTTAGAGAAGGAGGGATAAGACAGCAAAAGAAGAAGAGATAGAGGAAGAAAAAGTGTGTCGGCCGGGTCTGATACATAGTCCGTTGGACCAAAAAATGTCGGATGGGAGGAGTATGATAACAAGGGGAAAAGGGCCAGAGTACCCAGTCACCGGAGATTAAATTAGGTCAAGAAATTTTCCGCCAGACAGGAATGATTCCCACTGAAACCATTTAGTGGCCATCCCTACCGTCTGTCCACGTGACTGGGCCATCACCATCTCCATACGGTGAATCACATTCACTTCCAATACCCACTCCTCTAACGTGGGGGGAGCAGGGTCCTTCCAACGCCTCGGGATCACCGTCTTGGCTGCCTGAAGGAGGTGACCCAGGAGGGATTTTTTGTAGATCTTTTCTGGTACATTAAAGATGTACAATAAGACTGCCTCTGGACGACCAGGGACTGTGATCCCGGTGACCTCCCGTATGGCTGTTAGTACTTTGTTCCAAAAGACCGCTAGGCTCGGGCAATACCACCAGATGTGGGACATGGTGCCCCCCTGCGCTCCACAACGCCAGCAGGTATCAGGTACTTCTGGACACCAAGCATGCAAAAATGCTGGGACCCTGTACCACCTGGAAAGTATTTTATAACTAGTTTCTTGCATCCTGGTGGCAACCACGGACCAACATTTTTAAGGTGTTTCAGTTCATTAAGGGCCTGTCTCTGGTTAGTAGAAAGATTATCCCCTATTCTTGAAGCAGAAATTTGTTCCAGCTCCCTAGTAACAAGTTGGACAAAAAGTTCAATGTTAGGGAACAATTTAAGGGGCGGAAATTTTTTAACTTTAGGAAAAATAAATTTACCTCGTTGTGACGATGGATCAGATTCATCACACAACTCTTCAAGAATATCCAAAGCTTCTTTTTCTTGTGTACTCCAACATATTTCATCACCCGATATCTCATGAAGTTTCTTAAGTACACGTTTACGGGCAAATAAGTGAAGATCCTTCACTGTGGAGAAAAAATCGAAACCAGCTGAGGTGAAAAAGTCAGACCAAGGATTAAAACCTCAGTTTGTGCTGGAGTTAGCTCGATTTCAGACAGATTAACTACCTGTAATTTAGAAGTAGAGGGATTCTGTTTCTTTTTATAAGACCAGTTGTTATTCTTAGCCTTCCGTTTACCAAGTCTTCGAGGGTTATTGGGTCTCCAGTCAGAGGATTCAGAGTCTTCCTCCATGGATGAAATAGATGAGGCAGTATTATTTTTCACATTATTGACTGAGTTATTTGGCTGATGAGGATGGTGCCACTTATAGACACACCTTTGTTCGTAGTCTTGAATATCTCTCTGAAGTTTGCCAGTTTTCTGATCTTTTATCTCTTTCTCCCATATTATAAATTGTTGTTCCATCTCGGTTTTTAATGCATCCATAGATGTGCTGGTCAGGTTCTCAACAAGTTTTTTTCTATTTTCCTCTATCTCCAGTTCCACCTCTGTAATCGTTTTAGAATTGATTTCTATTAACAGTTGGATCAAGGATCTAGAACAGGTATTGCAAACCTCCTCCCATTTGGAGCGAAAAGTAGAGTCCTCAACAGGAAAAGAGGGCAGAATTCTCACACGTAGACCTCTAGGGATAAGGGTTTTGACTAAATAGTTCTCAAGAAAAGCTTTACTCCACCAAATGCGAAGGCGTTTTTTAAGGAGATACTTATATGTACTCCTAATTTCAGCAATGCATCCATTACCACTGAACATGTTTACGGCAGCATCCCCATTAAAAATGGAGTCGATACTTGATCTCCAAGATTCTTCTCTAGACTTAATGTCCATTTTGGCCTAAATACTGTAAAAATACAGAAGAACAAGAACACCAAATTATTGGCCCAATCACAGTAGTGCTAACTCTAGAATCCAGAAAAACGAATGAAGTAACCAGAGTAAATAGCAAAAATCAAATTATTTTATTGAAAGCATTATTTTTAAAAGACATTTTTTTAAAAAAAAAACATTATACAAACAATAAAGGGGATGACTGCCAAAAAACAACCATTCCAAACACTGCTTCACTTCACGTATGTGTGTATCACAGATGAACCACTGATCTTCACTTATAAATGTGCATCAAAGAAAGGGAGGGATTAAATGACATGCTCCACGCAAGAAAATCTCCCATAAAGTATTGCACTATCCCAGAGAAAGTAATTGCACAGCCCCAGGAAACATGAACAAACAGTGGTTTAAAAAACCTCAGAATGACAATAAATAAATTAATATTGCACTCTCCCATCAATGCAGCAAAAATTCACAAGCCAGTACATGCTATAGAACTCATTTCAGATGTGACTTCCTTGTGGACAGAAATTATGTTAAAAATAAGGATTAAAGTTCACTTGCCCACATAAACAAAGATAAGAATGCCCAGAGGGAATATATAAATAAGAGGGTAGTGATAGCACAATTCAAAAAGAGATAATCCTGTCCAAAGAGAGGTACTGGGTAGTAAAATGCATGGAAAAATTACCAGCCAAGAAGATGCAGGAAGGAGAGAGCAAAATACACAGTCAATTACGAACAGATGCCTGACTGCCAAATACCATACTGGAAGCGGATGGAAAGGACAAATACCCTGACGGCCGTTTCGCCTAGGGCTTCTTCGTGAGGGTAACAAGGGGTGTGTATACAGGGGTTTTTATAGCACTCACCCAGGCAGTAACGTCAGCGCTCATGTCTGCAACCCCACACCGGAAGCACATGCCTCGGCGTCCGAAGTCACTTCCGCCCGCTCTGAACACAGATGGGAGGGAAGCAAGCGCAGGACGCGTCGGCATGGTAACGGTCACATGAGTAACAGGCAGAGCGCGCACCACTGGAGGGACAATGTGCAGCAAACAGCAGAAATTCCCCCTCCTCCAGCCAGAAAGCTAGAGAAAGTTAACACTGTGTGTGCAGGATCCTTGCTCCTTGCACATAATAAATACTGTAAATGTCCTGGGAGCCTTCCCTGCTGCGTCTTTTCTCCCTTTGTCTGGGAAACCAGTCAGGGGGGATCTCACCTTAAAACACTGCTTTCCAGGCAGTGAAAATAGCAGAGTCAGCTTGCTGTGTCGGTGTCATATTCAACTCAGAGCCTGCAGAGAGGGGCTGAGGAATTGGTGCCATCTTCAACTCAGAGCCTGCAGAGAGGGGCTGAGGAATTGGGCTATAGGGGCACAGGCCTCTACCCTGGGCTTTGGAAAATCGGTGTCTGTGGAACCCGTCATCCAGACCAGGATCCAGCGTCGCAGGAGGGGGTACGTGGAGGCGACACTCCACATTCCCGCCCGTTGATGGTAGTGGGAGATCGGTCCCAAAAGGAAACCGTCACCCTCAAAAAATAACAAACCTTGAAAGGAAGTGCCTCCTACAGACACTAAGCTAAAACTGAGCTTGCCTGGCCCGGTAAGGGGGTGTATACTGCAGAGGAGGAGCTATGCTTTTGCATCTACTTAGTGTCCTCCTATGGATAGGCAGCATAACACCCATGGTCCTGTGTCTCCCAATGAGGCGTCAGAGAAATATCCATTTTAATTATTTATTCCATTATTATAGATCAGATTCTTTTTTTTTTTTCAGTCTGTTTGACAGTTTCAACTTTATTTATCAGTGTCTTGATGTTCAAAATGCATCTGTCAAAACGCAGGTGAAAAAGCATGCAAAAAGCGCTAAAAACGCATCTAAATTGTGGTAAATACTCATGCGTTTTCAGCGCTAAATTTCTGGAAAAGGCGACTTTGGTCAAATCAATTAAGCCCAAAACATGCGTTCTGAACTGCAAGTAGATGAACGCAAAGTGGGGCCCTAGCCTAAAGGTGGACCCATAGAAGCGCCCAGGGCTGTATTTTGCCTTCGTGCTGCCCTAGGCACTTTAAGTGGTCGCGCCCCTTAGTGACAACGTAAAACTGAGTTTTCGCACTCGACATCTGTTTAAGGCAGATCTACTCTGTAAAACACTTTAAAAAGTATAAATGAGAAATGAAGGGCACTAACCCCCCCCAATGGGGATCACCACAGGCACAGCAAAACATAGCATGAGTATAAAATATTCCCACCACACCGTCCCCACTTATATACTGTGACTGTCACACTGCCCCTAATAAACTACACACTACCCTCCCTTATAAATTATACCCACCACACCTTCCTCAATTATGAAATATAATATGATCTGTACTGTCCTCACATCATGCTGCCCCCTCCTCACAGGGTCCCATGCATGCTGCCCCCTCCTCACAGGGTCCCATGCATGCTGCCCCCTCCTCACAGGGTCCCATGCATGCTGCCCCCTTCTCACAGGATCCCATGCATGCTGCCCCCTCCTCACAGGGTCCCATGCATGCTGCCCCCTCCTCACAGTGTCCCATGCATGCTGCCCCCTCCTCACAGTGTCCCATGCATGCTGCCCCTCCTCACAGTGTCCCATGCATGCTGCCCCCTCCTCACAGTGTCCCATGCATGCTGCCCCCTCCTCACAGTGTCCCATGCATGCTGCCCCCTCCTCCCAGTGTCCCATGCATGCTGCCCCCTCCTCACAGTGTCCCATGCATGCTGCCCCCTCCTCACAGTGTCTCATGCATGCTGCCCCCTCCTCACAGTGTCTCATGCATGCTGCCCCCTCCTCACAGTGTCCCATGCATGCTGATCCCTCCTCACAATGCCCCATGCATACTGCCCCCTCCTCACAGGGTCCCATGCATACTGCCCCCTCCTCACAGGGTCCCATGCATACTGCCCCCTCCTCACAGGGTCCCATGCATACTGCCCCCTCCTTACAGTGTCCCATGCATGCTGCCCCCTCCTCACAGGGTCCCATGCATGCTGCCCCCTCCTCACAGGGTCCCATGCATGCTGCCCCCTCCTCACAGTATCCCATGCATGCTGCCCCCTCCTCACAGTGTCCCATGCATGCTGACCCTCCTCACAGTGTCCCATGCATGCTGCCCCCTCCTCACAGTGTCCCATGCATGCTGCCCCCTCCTCACAGTGTCCCATGCATGCTGCCCCCTCCTCACAGTGTCCCATGCATACTGCCCCTCCTCACAATGTCCCATGCATACTGCCCCCTCCTCACAGGGTCCCATGCATACTGCCCCCTCCTCACAGGGTACCATGCATACTGCCCCCTCCTCACAGGGTCCCATGCATACTGCCCCCTCCTCACAGTGTCCGATGCATGCTGCCCCCTCCTCACAGGGTCCCATGCATGCTGCCCCCTCCTCACAGGGTCCCATGCATACTGCCCCCTTCTCACAGGGTCCCATGCATACTGCCCCCTCCTCACAGGGTCCCATGCATACTGCCCCCTCCTCACAGTGTCCCATGCATGCTGCCCCCTCCTTACAGTGTCCCATGCATGCTGCCCCTCCTCACAGTGTCCCATGCATGCTGCCCCCTCCTCACAGTGTCCCATGCATGCTGCCCCCTCCTCACAGTGTCCCATGCATGCTTCCCCCTCCTCACAGTGTCCCATGCATGCTGCCCCTCCTCACAGTGTCCCATGCATGCTGCCCCTCCTCACAGTGTCCCATGCATGCTGCCCCCTCCTCACAGTGTCACATGCATGCTGCCCCTCCTCACAGTGTCACATGCATGCTGCCCCTCCTCACAATGTCCCATGCATGCTGCCCCCTCCTCACAATGTCCCATGCATGCTGCCCCCTCCTCACAGTGTCCCATGCATGCTGCTCCCTCCTCACAGGGTCCCATGCATGCTGCTCCCTCCTCACAGGGTCCCATGCATGCTGCCCCCTCCTTACAGGGTCCCTAATGCTGCCTTACTCTTTTCCATAATGACACCTCCATGCTGCCCCATTCATCATACTAAGACCACCACACTAGCGCTTATGCTGAGACCCCCCCCACACACACACACTACCCCACTCTTGATATTGATTCCCCTACATTGCTCCACTCCATACTGAGCCCACACATGCTGCCCCTTCTCCATAATGAGTCCCAATGCTGCCCCCCTCTTATTCTGAGTCCTTACACTCCCCCCATCGATTTTGTCATTGCACTATCCCTCAACCCTTGTCCTCTGTCTCTAGCATTGGCCCCTCCCTCCCATTCCCCCAGGAGCAGCCTCTCTCCCCCGCCTTCAGCAGCAGCCTCTCCCCCAGCATCAGCCTCTGTCACCCCAGCCTCCCCCAGCATCAGCCTCTCTCTCCCCCAGCATCAGCCTCTCTCTGCCCCAGCCTCCCCCAGCATCAGCCTCTCTCTCCCCCAGCCTCCCCCGCATCAGCCTCTCTCTCCCCCAGCATCAGCCTCTCTCTCCCCTAGCCTCCCCCAGCACCAGCCTCTCTCTCCCCCAGCCTCCCCCAGCATCAGCCTCTCTCTCCCCAGCCACCCCCAGTATCAGCCTCTCTCTCCCCAGCCACCCCCAGCATCAGCCTCTCTCCCTCCAGCATCAGCCTCTCTCTCCCCCAGCATCAGCCTCTCTCCCCCCAGCATCAGCCTCTCTCTCCCTCCAGCCTCCCCCAGCCTCAGCCTCTCTCTCCCCCAGCCTCCCCCAGCCTCTCCCTCCCTCCAGCCTCCCCCCCAGCCTCAGCCTCTCTCTCCCCCCAGCCTCCCCCCCAGCCTCAGCCTCTCTCTCCCCACAGCCTCCCCCCTAGCCTCAGCCTCTCTCTCCCCACAGCCTCCCCCCCAGCCTCAGCCTTTCTCTCCCCCCAGCCTCCCCCCCAGCCTCAGCCTCTCTCTCCCCCCAGCCTCCCCCCCAGCCTCAGCCTCTCTCTCCCCCCAGCATCCCCCCCAGCCTCAGCCTCTCTCTCCCCCCAGCCTCCCCCCCAGCCTCAGCCTCTCTCTCCCCCCAGCCTCCCCCCCAGCCTCAGCCTCTCTCTCCCCCCAGCCTCCCCCCCAGCCTCAGCCTCTCTCTCCCCCCAGCCTCCCCCCAGCCTCAGCCTCTCTCTCCCCCCAGCCTCACCCCCAGCCTCAGCCTCTCTCTCCCCTCAGCCTCCCCCCCAGCCTCAGCCTCTCTCTCCCCCCAGCCTCAGCCTCTCTCCCCAGAGCCTCAGCCTCTCTCTCTCTTCCCAGCCTCCCCCCCAGCCTCAGCCTCTCTCTCCCCCCAGCCTCAGCCTCTCTCTCCCCCCAGCCTCCCCCCCCAGCCTCAGCCTCTCTCCCCCCAGCCTCACTCTCCCCCCAGCCTCCCCCCCAGCCTCAGCCTCTCTCTCCCCCCAGCCTCCCCCCAGCCTCAGCCTCTATCCCCCCCCAGCCTCCCCCCCAGCCTCAGCCTCTCTCTCCCCCCAGCCTCCCCCCCCCAGCCTCAGCCTCTCTCCCCCCCAGCCTCCCTCCAGCCTCAGCCTCTCTCTCTTCCCAACCTCCCCCCCAGCCTCAGCCTCTCTCTCCCCCCAGCCTCCCCCCCCAGCCTCAGCCTCTCTCTCCCCCCAGCCTCACCTCCAGCCTCAGCCTATCTCTCCCCCCAGCCTCCCCCCCAGCCTCAGCCTCTCTCTCCCCCCAGCCTCCCCCCCAGCCTCAGCCTCTTTCTCCCCCCAGCCTCTCCCCAGCCTCAGCCTCTCTCTCCCCCCAGCCTCCCCCCCAGCCTCAGCCTCTCTCTTCCCCCAGCCTCCCCCCAGCCTCAGCCTCTCTCTTCCCCCAGCCTCCCCCCAGCCTCAGCCTCTCTCTCCCCCCAGCCTCCCCCCCAGCTTCAGCCTCTCTCTCCCCCCAGCCTCCCCCCCAGCCTCAGCCTCTCTCTCCCCCCAGCCTCCCCCCCAGCCTCATCCTCTCTCTCCCCCCAGCCTCCCCCCCAGCCTCAGCCTCTCTCTCCCCCCAGCCTCCCCCCAGCCTCAGCCTCTCTCTCCCCCCAGCCTCCCCCTCTCTCTCCCCCAGCCTCCCCCCCAGCCTCAGCCTCTCTCTCCCCCCAGCCTCCCCCCCCAGCCTCAGCCTCTCTCCCCCAGCCTCCCCCCCAGCCTCAGCCTCTCTCCCCCCAGCCTCACTCTCCCCCCAGCCTCCCCCTCAGCCTCAGCCTCTCTCTCCCCCCAGCCTTCCCCCCCCAGCCTCAGCCTCTCTCCCCCGCCCAGCCTCCCTCCAGCCTCAGCCTCTCTCTCTTCCCAGCCTCCCCCCCAGCCTCAGCCTCTCTCTCCCCCCAGCCTCCCCCCCAGCCTCAGCCTCTCTCTCCCCCCAGCCTCCCCCCCAGCCTCAGCTTCTCTCTCCCCTCAGCCTCCCCCCCAGCCTCAGCCTCTCTCTCCCCCCAGCCTCAGCCTCTCTCCCCAGAGCCTCAGCCTCTCTCTCTTCCCAGCCTCCCCCCCAGCCTCAGCCTCTCTCTCCCCCCAGCCTCAGCCTCTCTCTCCCCCCAGCCTCCCCCCCCAGCCTCAGCCTCTCTCCCCCCAGCCTCACTCTCCCCCCAGCCTCCCCCCCAGCCTCAGCCTCTCTCTCCCCCCAGCCTCCCCCCCAGCCTCAGCCTCTCTCCCCCCCAGCCTCCCCCCCAGCCTCAGCCTCTCTCTCCCCCCAGCCTCCCCCCCCAGCCTCAGCCTCTCTCCCCCCCAGCCTCCCTCCAGCCTCAGCCTCTCTCTCTTCCCAACCTCCCCCCCAGCCTCAGCCTCTCTCTCCCCCCAGCCTCCCCCCCAGCCTCAGCCTCTCTCTCCCCCCAGCCTCACCTCCAGCCTCAGCCTATCTCTCCCCCCAGCCTCCCCCCCAGCCTCAGCCTCTCTCTCCCCCCAGCCTCCCCCCCAGCCTCAGCCTCTTTCTCCCCCCAGCCTCTCCCCAGCCTCAGCCTCTCTCTCCCCCCAGCCTCCCCCCCAGCCTCAGCCTCTCTCTTCCCCCAGCCTCCCCCCAGCCTCAGCCTCTCTCTCCCCCCAGCCTCCCCCCCAGCTTCAGCCTCTCTCTCCCCCCAGCCTCCCCCCCAGCCTCAGCCTCTCTCTCCCCCCAGCCTCCCCCCCAGCCTCAGCCTCTCTCTCCCCCCAGCCTCCCCCCCAGCCTCAGCCTCTCTCTCCCCCCAGCCACCCCCCAGCCTCAGCCTCTCTCTCCCCCCAGCCTCAGCCTCTCTCTCCCCCCAGCCTCCCCCTCTCTCTCCTTCCAGCCTCCCCCCCAGCCTCAGCCTCTCTCTCCCCCCAGCCTCCCCACCAGCCTCAGCCTCTCTCCCCCCAGCCTCCCCCCCAGCCTCAGCCTCTCTCCCCCCAGCCTCACTCTCCCCCCAGCCTCCCCCTCAGCCTCAGCCTCTCTCTCCCCCCAGCCTCCTCCCCCAGCCTCAGCCTCTCTCCCCCGCCCAGCCTCCCTCCAGCCTCAGCCTCTCTCTCTTCCCAGCCTCCCCCCAGCCTCAGCCTCTCTCTCCCCCCAGCCTCCCCCCCAGCCTCAGCCTCTCTCTCCCCCCAGCCTCCCCCCCAGCCTCAGCCTCTCTCTCCCCCCAGCCTCCCCCCAGCCTCAGCCTCTCTCTCCCCCCAGCCCCCCCCCCCAGCCTCAGCCTCTCTCTCCCCCAAGCCTCCCCCCCCAGCCTCAGCCTCTCTCTCCCCCCAGCCTCCCCCCCAGCCTCAGCCTCTCTCTCCCCCCAGCCTCCCCCCCAGCCTCAGCCTCTCTCTCCCCCCAGCCTCCCCCCCAGCCTCAGCCTCTCTCTCCCCCCAGCCTCCCCCCCAGCCTCAGCCTCTCTCTCCCCCCAGCCTCCCCCCAGCCTCAGCCTCTCTCTCCCCCCAGCCTCCCCCCCATCCTCAGCCTCTCTCTCCCCCAGCCTCCCCCCCAGCCTCAGACTCTCTCTCCCCCCAGCCTCCCCCTCTCTCTCCCCCCAGCCTCCCCCCCAGCCTCAGCCTCCCCCCCAGCCTCAGCCTCTCTCTCCCCCCAGCCTCAGCCTCTCTCTCTTCCCAGCCTCCCCCCCAGCCTCAGCCTCTCTCTCTTCCCAGCCTCCCCCCAGCCTCTCTCTTTTCCCAGCCTCCCCCCAGCTTCTCTCTTTTCCTAGCCTCCCCCCAGCCTCTCTCTTTTCCCAGCCTCTCTCTTTTCCCAGCCTCCCCCAGCCAAAAAGAGGCATCGCAACGATCATCAACTAACCTGTAAGGTGCCCATACATTCTAGGCTCTGCCTTACGCATACCTGCTCCGGTGCCTGCTGCCCTGCTCTGCTGATTATCCTCTTCTGGCTGGCTCCAGCTCCAGTCGCGTCCTCCTCCGCGGCTTGTGTCGTCTGCAGCATTGGACATTGGACGCTGCAGCACGGGCAGTGAGCTGATTGGCGCGCCCGCGCGCCTCTGACCCGGAAGTGCAGGCGCTGGAACTTCCGGGGTTAATCAGGTCACTATGCCTGGCGCCCTCCGTGTATTTAAAGAGACAGAAGTGCGCCTTTCCTCCCTCTTACCCCCCCCCCCCCCCGAGAACACAGCGAAGTGCAACGGAGGGAGGGGCGGGGGGCGGGGATGTAAAAAAAAAAAATAAATAAATTTATACATTTTTTTTTTTTTTTGCTGCCAGAAAGTGCCGCCCCACCGCAACGTGCCCTAGGCACGGGACCACGGGTGCCTAGTGGCAAATACGGCCCTGGAAGCGCCCCTAGTTGTGTGAAACAGTGACCGTAGTCCAGCATGCTTTTCATCCTTTCCCTCCCCCTATGCCTGTTTGTTAACACAAGAATAAAGCAAAGAAAATACACCCAATGAGTGCCTCCAGCCTGCTGTCATGGAGGTATTTAAAACATTTATTGTCCATAATGCTCATATTTACTGTAATTATTGATGCTACTGTGGCTACTTGTTATAGCCCTTGCAATGGCACAAGCAGGGGAGGCATTAGCTCTCCAGGAAGTTTAAAGGGTCTACTTTTCAGTGAAAGCTTCAACAACCACTAGATACAGATTATCTTGCTAATGCACCAATTTTGACTCCCTTTCCAAAGCCATGTTGATTTTATAATGAGGGTCTGAAAGCTAATTTATCACTTTGCCAGTCATCCCTTCACTTGATGCTAAAAATGTGCCTGTAATCCCACAAGCAGCCAAACATGCAGCATTTCTCTGCTCTCTAGTATAAGCAATGGCCCAATTGGTTCTGTTTTTACACACTGGTGAGATAATGTCATGGGTGTACCTCACTGAGGGAGTCCTCCTACAAGTCTGGGACCAGAAGGTCACAATGCTTTATTATGCACAAGTCTTCAGCTTGTTTTTAAATGAAATTATTCCTTTGGTGCTGCAAGAGTTAAGGACTCTATCCTGTCTAGCTATCTTTTGTAGCCTTGATCTGAATTGCACCTCCTTGCGATCACTCCTTTTCACTATTAAACTTCAAATGTGTGGGGCACCGCAGCCCGAATGTGGATGCTGCCCCCTTACTGCTGCCCCCCCCCTCCTGTGATAGTATTGTCTGTTCCCCTTTAAGAGATCCCCCGACATTCACCACGCCCCTGGAGACGTCTCTGTGTGCCTCAGCCTCTCCTCATACACCCCAGCACATCCGGTTTCCGGCCTCTCTTAACGTGGACCCGGACCTGTTTGGACTGCCGGCACCATGGACCTGCTACAGGAGTAGGTAAGAGAGTGCATCGGCAGGGAGGGGAGCAACTGGCTTACAGGGCTTTTACCTGTGGGTGGCTTCCTCTCTGCCGAGGCTCAAGCGCGCAGCACCGGCGAGCGGCAATCTAAGAGACATACCCGCCCGCCGGTCCGTTTGAGCCCGCTGCAAATTTCAAAAAAGAGCGCGAAGAAAAAAACCTTTGCGCTCTTATGAGGTACCCCTGCCCACCTGCTGTAGCTCTGCTGTCGGCGCCATCACGGGGGATGTTCAGAGGGACAGGTTCCCAGTGCAGGGTGAAGGAGCTCCTGCTCAGCCAGTAGGCAGCTGCGCTGTGAGGGAGGGAGCTTTTTGCCAGCAACAACCAGCGTTTAGCTCTGCCCCGATCTGCCTGCCTATAATCCCGATGGGGGCCAACAATGCAAGCCATGGATCTTCTGGGTCAAGTAGTGGCTCAGCAGACCCGAGGGTTATACCCAATCTGGTGCCACAGTTCAGGGGGGCCCCTTAATGTTGCAACCAGCTGACGGCTGGATAGTCGTGTGGCCCCCATATGACCATACACCACCGCCATCACAACTGAGCCAGCCTGTGTTTATTGCTCCAGTGGGTTCTGGCACGGCTTCCCAGTTTAACCCCCTCAGTGCACCCGCATCCACTCAGCTGGCACCTTATGTAAGGGGGGATGTTGCCAACTAGCCACTTTTCCGGCATAGTGGAGACCAGCAGGTGATGGCAGGGATGGTTGGTGGAACCTTTCAGAGTTTATCGCGGTCAAGTGCTGGGACCCCGGCCACGGCTATTGCAAGGTGGTGCGGGCAGCCATCGTGGTCGGGATTCATCATCCTCATCCGGAGAACAGCGCGCGCGTTGGCGCAGCAGCCGTCGCTACGGCAGATCCAGGTCCAGGCAGCATAGCAGGTGGTCTAGGTCTTGCGCTGGCGCTCTCCCTCTTCCTCAGATGAATCCCCGAGAGGTCCACAGGGACGAAGAACATCAACTAGTACAGCTGTCCAGCGAGCGGAGGTGGTTTCGACATCCGGTGAGCTGCCCCAAGATCTGGGGATTCCGGCTTCTACGCCGCACGGTGAGTACCCCTATGTAGGTGTGTGGAGTGGGGCCCCCGGGGCAGGGGTTAGTGATTTGACTAAGGGCCACAGGGTTTTTGTTAACCCGAAACTGTTTACAGCCCGACGCGCCAAAACCTCCCCCTCCGCCGCGTCCGGACCTTTACAAAGACAGACTTTTCTGCGGGGTCCCTCCCTCGGTTCTCACCTCGACGGACAGGTGAGACAGCTAATTTGGGCCAACAGTTACGTCGATATTTGGTCGTTAATCTTGACGGAACAGCATTCGGTGGACGCGAGCCGCGTCTGGGCGAGAAGGTTACGATCGTAAGCCAAAGGTTGCCAAGAACATTAATAATTGGTTGCAGGCATTCACAGTTTTGGGGTGTGTCATGGGACAACGTCACCCAGAAAGGTGCTCTGAATTGTTCATTTACATGGACAGTATTTTACAGCAGCCTACAAGTCCCATGGGGGGTCTGCATGGTGGAAATATGACGCAGATTTTCGCCGTCGCCTAGACCTTCAGCCTCACCTGGGTTGGGGGTTAAGGCAACAGATTCTTGGCTCGTTTGATGATGGCGCAGAGGGCTATCCAGCCCTTTTCCGGCGCGGCCGCTTTGCCCGGTTCTCACACAGTCACAGCGGCCGTCCGACGGCCAGGAACATGCTGGCTGTTTAACAAAGAATACTGCAAATACCATATGCTGTGCCTGTACAAGCACAAATGCTCGTCGTGCGGGGGGGACCCATGCTGCCTCTAATGCACCAGACCTGCCCAAAAAGGCCATGGGCCAAGCCCGGGACCAAGGAGCATCGTGACCCCAGTGAGCGTAACCAAGATGCCACCATGGCTAAACAAGTACCCCAATAAACTGGCAGCGGGCCCAAATCAGATCCGGTTTTTCTTCAGCTTTTTCATACCTTTTGTTTTTTCCAGGCTCCCCTCGGCCTCCCCAACCTGAAATCTGCTAGGGAACACCCTGATGTTATTCGGGCGAAACTGGCCAAGGAGGTTGCTTTAGAGCGCTTCCGAGGTCCGTTTAAGGACCGCCCCTTTTGCAACTTGCAGGTGTCCCCCATTGGGGGTTGTTCCCAAAAAGGAACGCGGGCAATACCGCTTCATTCACCATCTGTCCTATCCCAAGGGCAGGTCCGTGAACGACGGTATACCTGAAGAGGATTCCGCGGTACATTACGTATCTTTCGATAAGGCAGTGGAATTGGTCAGGTGGGCCGGTAGGGGAGCGCTCTTGGCCAAATCTGATATCGAGTCGGCATTCCGACTTCTGCCAGTACACCCAGATTGCCCACCATCTGCTGGGGCAATGCTTGACGGCGGAATATTATTTTGACACCTGTCTCCCTATGGGTTGTTCCATTTCTTGCCAGTATTTTGAGACGTTTAGCTAATTTTTAGAATGGGTCACCCGCAAGAATACTGGTTTTTCTGGAATAACCATTACTTGGACGATTTTCTATTTGTTGGCCCTCCCGATTCGCCGCTATGTCAATCTATATTGGGCCGTTTTCAGTCCCTGATGGGACTGTTTGGGGTCCCCCTGTCAAAAAGAAAAAACCATTGTCCAGCCACGGGAGTTGTCTTTCCTGGGGATAGTCATTGATTCCAATGCATGGAGTTCAGGCTCCCCCCAAGAAAAAATCAGCTCTCTGCTTGACGTCATTGCTGTGGTAATTTCTGTGGGTAAAGTTACCCTTGTCCAAATGCAGTCATTATTGGGTTCCTCAACTTCGCGTGCAAGGTCATGCCCATGGGCAGAATCTTCTCCAGGCGCCTTTCCCTGGCCACTCGGGGGGCACGCCTCCCTCACCACAGAATTAGGATAACAGCTCCCCTAAAGAAGGACTTTAGATTTCTTCATGAAACTGGCACAATCTTTTACATATTAATACCTATAATTTTTTGGCTTTTACACATGCATCTCTTTACAATAGCGCATCTGCACATCATGATTTTAGACTTTTTAACCCCTTATCATGGGGTTGGGGTCATTCAAATAGCTGTTTGATTCTCCCATTTCCAATAAACAGCCAGCTTTAGAGTAATGGATAATCACTTTGAGTCAGGACCCAGTGAAATGTTTTTTTGGGTTCCAGTACCACATTTAATAGGTGGTCTATGTCTATTATCACATTTATGCGCTTTTGGAAAAAAACCAAACAGTTTTAATATATACAAAATTTTTATTTTATCATCATTTTTTATTACTATTTTTATTCAGTTATGTACGGTTGAAAAAGTTCAGATGCTTGGACTTTTTAAATACTAACAGATTTCCTCTGTAGTCTTCACGTGCTCATGAGTCATCTTGTTACCATGAGAGCATTGACGTCATTGGGATTAACGTGGCTTTAATGGACTTCTATATAACAAACCGGTCTGCATACTGTGTGTACATTTTCTCTTTTTCCCTGAGGAAGGAGACGGTTTATGTCTCTGAAACGCGTTGGAACTGTAATAAAGAAAGAGATTTTTAAGTAAATACCTTGGATACAGTGTTCTTTAGCGCGGCACAAACCCGTTTCTCATATATGTGTATTCATATATAAAAATTTTTACTAAAGAAGGACTTGACGGTTTGGCGTACATTTTTGTTAACGTACAACGGCCGCACCTGTTTTCAGGAGGCGGAACGTACAAATTCGGAAGTAGAGTTTTTTTCCGACGCTACGGGTGAATTTTTCTTTGGGGTCATTTTCGGGACACAGTGGTGTGCTGGAAGATGGCCGGAAACCTGGGTTCAGTGGGCATGGACTAAGAACCTGACCCTGCTTGAACTCTTCCCGATAGCGGTTGCGGCCGAACTGTGGGGGGAGGCTTTGAGGAATAAGCGGATTATTTTTTGGTGTGACAATTCCAGCGTGGTGCACGCCATTAACCACCTGTCTGCTTCTTCCCTCCCAGTCATCAGCTTGATTAAGTTTTTAGTCTTAAAATGCCTATCCGTAAATGCGTGGTTTAAAGCAAAGCATGTTCCCGGTTGTCGCAATAACATGGCTGACGCCCTGTCGCGCTTTCAATTTCAGAAATTCAAGGAACTGCATCCGTCTTCACAGGAACAAGGTTTGGAGTGTCCAGCTTGGATGTGGGATGTCCCGCTCAGCTGATCCCGATGATCCGTTCCTCGGTGGCCCCAGCGACATGGCGGGCCTATGGTAAGGCATGGGGTGATTGGTGTGAGTCGGTTGGGGCAGTAGCGGGCGTTCCTTCGAGCGAGGTGTTACTACAGCTTACACTGAGATATTTGGTGTCCCTGAGTAACCGTCGGGCGGTACCACGCAACCGGCTGTCGGGCCTGGCTTTTTATTTTAAACTACGGAACTGGCCCGACGTCACAAAGTCCTTTTTGGTGCACAAAATTTGAAGGGGTGGAGGAGAGGTGACTTAAGGGTGGACCACAGAAGGCCCATTTCGTACCTGCTGTTAGCTGATTTATTTCCCGGTGCAAAGTCGCTGGGTAATTCCCCTTACGAGTCTGCCCTGTTCTCTGCAGATTTTGGAATTGCCTTCTTTGGGGCCCTCCGGGTCGGTGAATTTGTCCCCAAGGCGAGGGGTTCCACGGGCGGCCTGCTACGGGACGATGTTTTGCTTTGCGCCGACGGGCTGCGGGTACGCCTGTGCAAGTCAAAGACTGATCAGGAGCGCAGGGGCACATGGTTCCCCCTTTTTTCCATCCTTGGCCCGGTCTTCCCTAGAGCTCTGGTCTCTGGCTTTCCTGGCGATCAGAGACGATGGTCCCCAATTTTTTACGCATGAGGACGGTTCCCCCCTATTGGCGGGGCAGTTTTTGAATTTTATGAGGCGCATTTTGGTTTGCCTCGGTTTGCCAGCGGCTGAATTTGGGACGCACTCTTTCAGAATAGGGACCCCAACGAGGCGTCTCGGGCCGCCATGCAGGATTCAGAGATCCAGCGGGTTGGGAGATGGCGTTCTCAGTGCTTTATGAGATACATCCGCCCCTAGTTGGTTTTAGAAACCGGCACCGCCGCACAAGCCAACAATACGGAAGGGTAGTGGTGAGCTAGGGCAGGTTGCGGTAGTCCGCGATCGTAAGTCACTGATGTAGCGTGACGTGCGTAGCTTGAACCTTGCAAGCACGAGGGTAACAGTTTTATTTGGTTTCTGCGGTCTGACATTGTTTTCTTTTCAGATGTAAGCCGTCCCAGTGTCTGGATTTTAGGTCATTCATATGTGTACTGGGCTGCTCGGAGAGCGGATTCTCGACCTGGTGGCCGGTCTTTGGGTCTCCTCGACATCGACGTCAATTGGAGAGGTATCAGGGGCCTGTCCTGGCCGCAAGTGCTACCGGAGGTTGTCAAGATAGCACGGATGGTCTCTTCCCCAGTCGTCCTGGTTATACACGCGGGTGGTAACGACCTGGTCTCCTTCCCGCTGGCCGAGCGCCTGACCCTCATGCGGTCGGATATGGACAAAATTCCCTGTTTCTTCCCCCGGGTGAAGCTGGATTGGTCTGAGGTTATCCCACGGCTCATCTGGCATGGCGCTAGGGAAGGCTTCGTCATAGAACGTACCCGGCGAACGCTTAACCAGCGTATTTCTAAATTAATTCGCTTTAAAAACGGGGTGGTTGTTCGCCATCACCAGCTGGAGGGGGATAATGCGGCTTACCTTCGGGCTGACGGCATGCATTTGAATGATACTGGGATGGGTGTGTTCATAACGGGAGTCCGGGAGGGTGTGGTGCAGGCGCTTCAGGCCCTGGTTGGCAGGGTCGCAGCTCGCTGATGTTCGCTGCTCCGTGGCGGAAGGGGTTGGAAACAAGTAAAATGGAGGTGAAATACCCGCACCGGAAGGCCGGACGGCGATACTGTTACCTAAACCCCTGGTATGTTGGCTGGTTAATGCCTGTTTTGAGCTGTGACCATAATTTTAACCCAAAGTAAAAGATGAGAGCATTTGTTCTTCTGACTCTCCAAAGAAAAAAGGATAAATAAAAGGTTATGTTTATATAAAAATCTGTGTCGTGGTATCTCTTAAGGGGAGAGCATGTGTTGGGGTCCTGGCAGTCTGTGGGGCACCGCAGCCCGAATGTGGATGCTGCCCCCTGACTGCTGGCCCCCCTCCCGTGATAGTATTGTCTGTTCCCCTTTAAGAGATCCCTCGACATTCACCACCCCCCTGGAGGCGTCTCTGTGTTCCTCGGCCTCTTCTCATACACCCCAGCACATCCGGTTTCCGGCCTCTCTTAACGTGGACCCGTTTACCACCCTCCCTTCCCCTGTTTCGGTTCTTAAGGTGATCTGGTTATTTGGTTATTTGGTTATTTCAGTCACAGCAGCGGAAGGGGTTGGAAACAAGTAAATTGGAGGTCAAATACCCGCACCGGAAGGCCGGACGGCGGTACTGTTACCTAAACCCCTGGTATGTTGGCTGGCTAATGCCTGTTTTGAGCTGTGACCATAATTTTAACCCAAAGTAAAAGATGAGAGCATTTGTTCTTCTGACTCTCCAAAGAAAAAAGGATACATAAAAGGTTATGTTTATATAAAAATCTGTGTCGTGGTATCTCTTAAGGGGAGAGCATGTGTTGGGGTCCTGACAGTCTCTTACCACTTGATCGGCAATAAACTTAAGATCTCGCATAGGAACATTAGGGAATGCAGAGAACAGACTCAGGTGAGTGCAGGAGGTGTCCCCGTTTCCCTCTCCCTTACAAAAGGGCTCGCCATTGTATCGTGTCACCAATATACCCTATATGTTGTGGCGTTCAAAGGGTGTTTCCTTTTTCCTAGCGTAACCTAGCCCCTTTTCGGATCGTCAGGAGGCCCGGGGGACAATAAGACAAGAGGAAGATTCAGGTGTCATTCTGATGATCCGAAAAGGGGCAGGGAAACGCGCCGAGGCCGTGCTTATAGTACTCATCTCAAGGGAAGGGATTCTTCTTTATGGTCTATTATGACTAATATGCTTATCTGGCTTTATGATGTATATTACATTTTTCTGGAGTTAAGGGGGAGCATTTTGAGCTGATGTGCTGTCTGACAATACCAGTACAGACCCAGTCACTTTATTGCCAGGACAGTGTATATATATGTTTACCTTTGTTTTTTGTCCCTGTGTAAAGTATACAGCAATCAAGGGCTATGAAAAGGCATTATAATTTGGTCACGTTAACAGAGGATTGGGACCTGAGTTATAACTTTTAAGGTGACAGGTTTTTACTGTTTTGCATGAACATTCACAAGCAGTCTCTGTATAAGAGACACAATAACCCCACTCCAGAATAATTAATTTCTGTCACTATTGTGTGTATTTGGTGTTTTTCTATGTTGGTAGGATGATCCAGGGGTGAGTGAGGGTGAGCCGAGATAAGTTAGGGTGTCATACCCTCCGTTGGTAGGCAGGGGCTATAATAGGGAATCAATAGGGAAATGATAATCCAATATTAATTGGCACTTACCCTACTGCCCCAGCCTCAGAAGGTTTACGGCTACCTCACATCACATTGTGTCCCTCTTATTTTTGGTACTTATCTGTCTACCCGGGCGATTTTAAATGAACTAATAAAGAAATGTTTTATAGGGATATGTAATGTACTATTTTAATTGGTTTAAAGTACTGCTTTGCATCAATTATTTTATCCTTAAGTGTTTACTCAAATATGAGATGGATGACATTATTGATCCTATAGTTGTCTCGACTGACAAAGACCCATGATGTACTGGGTGCGTCACAGGGCTGTATTTGGCCTTCGTGCTGCCCTAGGCACTTTAAGTGGTCGCGCCCCTTACTAACAACGTAAAACTATGATTTTGTGCACACGACATCTATTTAAGGTGGATCTACTCTGTAACACACTTGAAAAAGTGCTAAACGCTATAAGAATGAAGATCTGCACTTGCTGCGCACACGTTCAGTTTCATTTAGCTTATTGTAACAGCTTCAGATTTTCAAAGACACTAAAGGCTGCTTTACACACTGTGATCTCGCTATCGAGATCGCTAGCGAGCGTACCTGCCCCCGTGGGTTGTGCGTCATGGGCAAATCGCTGCCCGTGGCGCATAACATCGCTCGGACCCGTCACACTACTTACCTGCCTAGCGACGTCGCTCTGACCGGTGAACCGCCTCCTTTCTTTGCCGTCACAGCGACTTATTAAGCGGCCGCCCAATAGAAGTGGAGTGGCGGAGATGAGCGGGACGTAACATCCCTCCCACCTCCTTCGTTCCTCATTGAGGGCGGCCGCAGGTAAGGTGAGGTTCCACGTTCCTGCGGTGTCACACATAGTGTGGCGCCCTGGGCAAGCCAGGTCGTCACAGAACAACACCAACACACCCCACACTCCCGGTCAGGCACACCGAAGTCAGACAAAAACCCTTGTTGCCTCCCTCCAGGGGCTGATGTCCACACCAGGGGGGTGGGCCAGGCGGTTGGTCCCGCTCACCGAGGAGTTCACAGTCCTGGAGGCGGGAAAAGTAGACAGATCAGTTTTGGAAGTGAAAGTGGAAGGAGGAGAAGTGGCAGTTGAGCAGACAGAAAGTGGTCCGGGTGTGTGGCCTGGACGGAACAGCAAGGTTAGCAGACGGTGGTGACCGTCTGCAGGAGAGGCCTATTGGAGCTAGCCGTAAGGACCGTGGACAGGCGGTGGCCCGACGGTACCGGTACGGTACGCAAAGAGAAGCCAGCACCATCCGGCAGGGGCTTACGGACCCCGGCAAGGCTAGGAGTCGCCGTGAATTTGCCAAATCCGTTAGCGAAGGGAACCTCCTGGGTTTCCCAGCAGCCAAGTCCCGACAGAAGGCAACAGTCCAACCGAGAGAGGGAAACACAGTCACCGCCAAGGCTAAAGTTCCCAGGGCCAGAGCCTGCGGGCAAAAAGGGCTCCTTCAGCAACCTTCAAGCTGGGGAGCGGGTTACCGGTGGGAACCCATTGGAACCGTTACACTTCACGGGTGCAGGGAAAGGCAATCACCATCAACCTGCCGGGAGGAAAAACACCGCAGCCGTCTGTGGGACCCGTCCATCCAGCCGTTTGTTTTACCGGAGACTCTGTGTACATCATTTGCTGAGTGAGTACCACCGTACCGTGCGGCACAGCGCTGCCCCCACGACCTCACCAGGCCCCGTAACCCGCCTGCAATCCATTCCTACCCCCTCACCGGGCCCCGGGACAACCAAACCCCCTACCCACAGAGGGGAGAACCAACATCCAAGCTGCTCCCTGTCATCACTCCCGGGATCCCCGTCCAGAGCAGCGGTGGTGTCACCAATCTCACCACAACCGTGGGTGGCGTCACGGACAATATCCAATCCCCACAAACAATCCCCACCCTTTTCACTCACGGGCGAGGAACGCCGCTCGAGTCCCCGGGATCCGGCCCACTGCTCGAGCCACCACCGAGCAGCAGCAGCAGCGGCCGGACCCGAGCAGTGGGTGAGCGCAGCGTCCCCTCCTCCGCCCACGACAATAGCGATGTGTGGTGCCACAGGAACGACGAACAACCTGCGTCCTGCAACAGCAATGATATTTGGGAAATGGACAGCGTGTCAACGATCAACGATAAGGTGAGTATTTTTAATAGTTAGCGGTCGCTCGTACGTGTCACACGCAACGACGTCGCTATCGAGAACAGATGTGCGTCACGAATTCCGTGACCCCAACGACATCTCTTTAGCGATGTCGTTGCGTGTAAAGCGGCCTTAAGACTATGTGCCCACGGGACTTTGTACCTGCGGATATTAAACATTTAAAAAATACCTTATTTTTTGGGCGATATCTTATGTTTTAGGTCCATTAATTCTGAACACATTGGTGTGGGTCTGGGTCCGGAGACCCCCATAAATTGTTCAAAAGACCCCTTAGAAGTGCACAGCTCAGGAGACAGGACAATGACTTTCTACAGGATCCGCTCTGCGCTGTGTGCCCTCTTCTAAAAGAGCTTTTCAGCTGTGGCTGGGGATCTCTGGACCAGATTTCTCACCAATCTGCTCAGAATTATTGAGCATAAAATGTAAAAAAACAAAAAGTTCAGTTACTCTTTGAGGTGCATTACTGCATTTACAATGCTGCTAATAATCAGAAACTGATTGATCTATCTTATCCGGCTGTCAGATCACCAAACGCACAAGCAAAAGGTTTGTTTGTCGGGTGAAGTGATTTTTCCATTTACATAAATAAACATTTATATAAGGGACGATTCAACTACAAAAATCACATACAGTTCAGAATAAAAGGGGTTGTCCGGTCTGGAATGACAAGTCTGTAGTCCGACTATGTATCCCTCTATGACTGCAGACCTGTGAATCCTCCCAGTGCACTCATGGTGGTCAAGTATGTGATATGCAGACTCCTAATGAGAACTCGTCTAGTGGGTAGGGCCTCACTTAA
Source organism: Anomaloglossus baeobatrachus (assembly GCF_048569485.1). Taxonomy (NCBI): domain Eukaryota; kingdom Metazoa; phylum Chordata; class Amphibia; order Anura; family Aromobatidae; genus Anomaloglossus; species Anomaloglossus baeobatrachus. The sequence goes on from NC_134354.1 coordinate 303,859,992, forward strand.
TGCACTTGTATTGGGTGAGGTGGCGCCCCCTAGACAGGTTCTAGCTGGGACTCTGCATATCGCATAATTGACCGCCATTCCCGGCACAGACACCAGAGAAGTTTTGTAGCGCACAGTGAGTGCACTTGGAGGAATCACAAATCTTCACTTACACAGAGTGACACACACAGTGACTGCAGACTTGTCATTCTAGACTGGACAACTCCTTTAATATTTGCTTCAAAATCTATTTTTTAAAATGCAAATGAGGGGCTTTGGTGCACCCTTGGCGTGGCCTATGCCTTGGTGCACTCTTAAATTTGAATATGAAGACAGTCCCTTGTGTTGATTGACAGTGCTCACTTAGTAAGAGCGGTAAAATCAGACATACAAGCTAATATTAGACAGCACTCATTTTTACTAAAGGAGCACTGTCAATAAAAACAAAAGACTTTAAAATACAAATATGAGAGCGTAACGGTGCATCGAGACAAAGCCCACCCCAACGGTGCACCGACACAAAGACCACCCCAACGGTGTACCGACACACAGACCACCCCAATGGTGCACCAAAGCAAACACCACCCCAAGGGTGCACCAAAGCAAACACCACCCCAAGGGTGCACCAAAGCAAACACCACCCCAAGGGTGCACCAAAGCGCAAAGACCACACCAATGGTTCACCAAAGCAAAGAAAACCCCAATGGTGCACCAAAAAAAAAAAAGACCACACCAACGGTGCACCAAAGCAAAGACCACACCAACGGTGCACGACACAAAGACCACACCAACGGTGCACCAAAGCAAAAAACACCCCATTGGTGCACCAAAGCAAAAACCACCCCATTGGTGCAGTGACACAAAGACCACACCAATGGTGCACCAAAGCAAAGACCACACCAACGGTGCACCAAAGCAAAAACCACCCCATTGGTGCACCAAAGCAAATACCACACCAACGGTGCACCGACACAAAGACCACACCAACGGTGCACCAAAGCAAAAACCACACCATTGGTGCACCAAAACGCCCTCATTTGCATATTAAATAAAAGTAGATTTTTCTGCAAATATTAAAAGGGAACCTGTCACCAGTTTTTAAGTCTATAAGCTGCGGCCAACACAAATGAGCTCTTATATATGGCATTCTAGCATGCTGTATATAAGAGCCCAGGACGCTGTGTAGAACATAAAAATCTCTTTATAATACTCACCTAGGGGGCGATGCGGTGCAGACTTGTCGAATGGGTGTCTCCGTTCTCCAGTACCGGCGCCTCCTCCTTCAGCCATCTTTGTCCTCCTTCTTCTGAAGCCTGGGTGCATGATGCGTCCTACGTCATCCACACTCGCCGGCCTTGTTGTCCTGCGTAGTCGCACTTAGAGCAGATCAAAGTGCGACTGCGCAGGACCACAATGCTGGCGAGTGTGGATGACGTAGAACGCGTCATGCACCCAGGCTTCAGAAGAAGAAGGACAAAGATGGCCAAAAGAGGAGACACCGGTACCGGAGAATGGAGACACCCATTCGACTAGTCTGCACCGCACTGCCCTTTAGGTGGGTATAAAGTGATTTTTATGTTCTACACAGCGGCCTGGGCTCTTGTATACAGCATGTTAGAATGTTGTATATAAGAGCCCACTGGTGGTGGCCACAGCTTATAGGCCCCAAATCTGGTGACAGGTTCACTTTAAAGAAGCACTCCGGTCATTTTTTCCCCTAAACCTGTGTAAATGTTAGTGTAGTTTACGGTCTGTGATAATTCACTCACCGATCGCTGTTCTCATTTTCTTGACTCCATAATGACTTCACATCCACAGCTCGTCTCTGCAGACTTCCCTCTTCTCCGGTCTTCTGCAGCACATCTCACCATGGAGCCCTGAAAAATAACAATGTCATTATAATGTTCCTGAATAACAATAACCACAAACGCTGCGCTATAAATATAATATAAAGCCCTATGCTGTGAAAAAAATAACTGCTCCTTACTGAGCTCCCCGCAAAAGAATATTACTCCACACAATCCCTCTTAACATACATTGCCTCCTATAAAATATTCCCACCTCACCGTCCTCACTTATATACTATGATCGCCACACTGCCCCCTAATAAAACGCCACACTGCCCTCCCTTATAAACTATATCAACACACCTTCCTCAATTATGAAATATGTGTACCACCCCGCGGCCTCGGCTGCGGCCGCCGAGCCGCTCGGATCTGTGCTTGTGTACTGCGGGTGGTGGCTCGAGCCTCTCACGGACCTGGGGGTCACGTCGCTCTGCAAGGGGATTGGCGCTACGCTCGGGGGATGCGGGTGTTCGGTTTGGGAATGATAGTTCGTGACGCCACCCACGAGTTTGTGGTGATTGTGGACACCACCGCTGCGGTGGAGGTACAGGGACTCCCAGGAGCAGTGTAGTGGCACAGCTAGATATTGACCCCTCCTTGGGTAGGGGGTGTTGGTCCCGGGGCCCGGTTGGCGAGGGCCGGGATGCAGGGTGAAGGGTTGCGGTGCAGTGCGGCGCGGTGCCGGATGGCACTGGTGTACTCACTCTGACACAAGACACTGGAGTCGCTGGTAAACCAAATGGAGTGATGAACGGGGCCCACAGCCGGATGCAGCTGTTCCAGTTAGGTTGGCAATGTCCGCCTTTCTCCTGCACCTGTGTGTGAATCTTGACTCCTGTGCCTAGGCACCGGTAGTCCGCTCTCCGGCGTATAGGTGTCGGAGGAGTCCGTTTGCCCGAAGACACTGGCCCTTTGGATCTCTGGCCTTTGGCGGTGGCACTTATCTGGAATGGTTGGGCTGTTGCCTTCAATCGGGACTTAGGTGGGAATGAACACCTGAGGTCCAGACCGAAATCAGTTTATTTGACTATGGTGGTGGCTTATAGCCTAGTTCGGGGTCTGAGTACCCTGCCTGGTGCTCCGGTATCCAGTTGGCTCCCCGGCTCGGTTCCGGTGGGCCACTACCCGGCCCCGGTCCAGTACGGTTCCACCAGTCGTCTTCCCGGTCTCCTGCAGGCGGCCACTACCGTCCGCCTCCTTGCCAATGGTGACTGGGCTCCAACCCAGCCACCAGAGTAGTCTGTGGCAGGCCTGAGCACAGGTCTGCTCCTGGACACAACCTCCCTCCTTCACTGTCAGAACTCCTCTCTCTACCCACTTGAACTTGACTTCTTAGGTTCCCGCCTCCAGGCCTGTGAACTCCTCGGTGGGTGGAGCCAACCGCCTGGCTCCACTTCCCCTGGTGTGGACATCAAACCTGGAGGGTGGTGACAAGGTTTTCTATGTTTGACTGGTGTTACCGAACTGGAAGGGGTGTGATGTTGTGTGTGTGACTACCTGGGATGACCTAGATAGTCCAGAGCGTCACATATGATCCGCACAATGTCCTCACATCATGCTGCCCCCTCCTCACAATGTCACATGCATGCTGCCCCTCTCCATACGCAGCCCTCACACTGCCCCTCTCCATATTGGGCTCTCACACTGCTCTTCTCTATACGGAGCCTCCCATGCTGCCCCTTTCCTAATGTGCCTGCCCCTTTTCCATACAAAGACCACCATGCTGCCTCACTCATAATACAGAGGCCACCCTGCTGCCCCACGCAGCATACAGAGACCACCGTGCTTCCCCACTCAGCATACAGAGACCACCGTACTGCCCCACTCAGCATACAGAGACCACCGTGCTGCCCCACTCAGCATACAGAGACCACCGTGCTGCCCCACTCAGCATACAGAGAACACCGTGCTGCCCCACTCAGCATACAGAGATCATCGTGCTGCCCCACTCAGCATACAGAGACCACCGTGCTGCCCCACTCAGCATACAGAGACAATCGTGCTGCCCCACTCAGCATACAGAGACCACCGTGCTGCCCCACTCAGCATACAGAGACCACCGTGCTGCCCCACTCAGCATACAGAGACCACCGTGCTGCCCCACTCAGCATACAGAGACCACCGGGCTTCCCCACTCAGCATACAGAGACCACCGTGTTGCCCCACTCAGCATACAGAGACCACCGTGCTTCCCCACTCAGCATACAGAGACCACCATGCTGCCCCACTCAGCATGCAGAGACCACCGTGCTGCCCCACTCAGCATGTAGAGACCACCGTGCTGCCCCACTCAGCATACAGAGACCACCGTGCTGCCCCACTCACCATACAGAGACCACCATGCTGCACCACTCACCATCCAGAGACCACCGTGCTGCCCTTCTCAGCATACACAGACCACCGTGGTGCCCCACTCAGCATACAGAGACCACCATGCTGCACCACTCACCATACAGAGACCACCGTGCTGCCCTACTCAGCATACACAGACCACCGTGGTGCCCCACTCAGCATACAGAGACCACCGTGGTGCCCCACTCAGCATACAGAGACCACCATGCTGCTCCACTCAGTATACAGAGACCACCGTGCTGCCCCACTCAGCATACAGAGACCACCGTGTGTGACACCCTGGACTATCCAGGTTGTCCCAGGTAGACACAACAATACTACACCCCCCCTTCCCAGTTAGGTAACAGCAGTCAAACTAAAGGCCTTGTCACCACCCTTCAGGTTTGATGTCCACACCAGGGGGGTGGAGCCAGGTGGTTGGCTCCACCTACCGAGGCGTTCACAGGCCTGGAGGCGGGAGAGACAGAGTAGTTGTAGTTGTGAGGAGAGAGAGTTGGAGTCAAGTTCAAGTATAGAGGCAGACCTGTGCTCAGGCCTGCCAAAGACTACTCTGGTGGCTGGGTCGGAGCCCAGTCACCATTGGCAAGGAGGCAGACGGTAGTGGCTGCCTGCAGGAGACCGGGAAGATGACCGGTGGAACCGTAAGGGACCAGGACAGGGTAGTGGCCCGCCAGAAGCGAACCGGGGAGCCAACTGGATACCGGAGCACCAGGCAGGGTACTCAAACCCCGAACTAGGCTAGAAGCCACCACCATAGTCAAATTCTATAATCACCATACAGAGACCACCGTGCTGCTCCACTCACCATACAGAGACCACCATGCTGCCCCACTCACCATGCAGAGACCACCGTGCTGCTGTGACGCCCTGGACTAGCCAGGTAGTCACAGACATAACAACATACACACCCCCCCACCCTAGGCAGTTACAACAGTCAAGCAAAAACCCTTGTTGCCTCCCTCCAGGGTCTGATGTCCACACCAGGTGGGGCGGAGCCAGGTGGTTGGCCCCACCCACCGAGGAGTTCACAGGCCTGGAGGCGGGAAAAGCAGAGAGATCAGTTTAGGAGGTGAAAGTGAGAGGTCACAAACTGCAAGTATCTGGGTTGGAGCCCAGGCACTGACAGCAAGGTTGGCAGATGGTGGTGGCCGCCTGCAGGAGTTGACGGATCTCTGCAGAACCGTAGGACTGGGGTTGGGCGGTGGCCCACTGGTACCGAATCGGGGACCGGAGTGAAGTTAAGCACACAGGCAGGGCCATTGGACCCCGACTAGGCTTGGAGCCGCCGACAACGGTCAAATCCGAGTGTGACAGGAACCCCAGGGGTTTCCTAACAACCAAGTCCCGACAGAAGGCAACAGTCCACACCATGAGGATATACAGCCACCACCACAGGCTAGAGATCCAAGGGCCAGCGCCTGTGGGCAAAAGGGCTCCTATGGTACCTATACGCCGGGGAGCGGACTACCGTTGGGAAACCATCGGAGTCAAAACAGTTTACACAGGTGCAGGGAAAGACAGCTACCATCAGCCGTCTGGGGAGAGCACAACAACACTGCAGCCAGATGCGGGACCCGTCCATCCGGCCGTTTGGTTTACCAGAGACTCTGTCATTGATTGTCTGAGTGAGTACACCAGTGCCGCCTGGTACCGCGCCGCGCTGTCCCTGCAACCCTGCACCCCGGCTATCCAACCTCTCTGTTACATCACCGGGCCCCGGGAGCACCGACCCCCTACCCACGGAGGGGACAACATCCTAGCTGCTCCCTACCATCTCTCCCGGGATCCCCGTCATCAGCAGCGGTGGTGTCATCATCACCATGTCCCGTGGGTGGAGTCACGAATGCTCACCCCAAACAAACCATCCCTTTTCACTCACGGGTGAGGAGCGCTGCTCGAGTCCCCGGGTCCGGCCCACCGCTCAAGCCACCGAGTAGCAGCAGCAGAAGTCCCGGACCCGAGCGTGGCGAGCGCGTCCCCTCCGCCCGCGACAACTTGGCATCTGCGAAAAGGATAGAACCTGTCTACCTACCGGTAGAAGTGCGCCTTGCAGTCCCCGCCGGCGGTCTCCGGCCGAATAATTTGATGCGCCGCCATATTTGTTGCGACGATTTCCCGCTCGAGCTTTTCCCCCAAGCAGGGAAGGCGTGAAAGCGAAGCCCCACCCCCAAAGAGGAAGTGCTAGAAAGAACCAAGGGGGGGCGGGTGAAGGCCTGCTTAATGTAGCCGAGGGCATAAAAAGCGGGGACTCCAAGTCTCTGCAACATATCCGGTTCCTGGAAGCCTGCAAGCAGCGTGGCCGTCCCGTCCGGTGATACCGAAATTCCCGAGTCCACGCCAGGAACGGCGGCGTGGGTGGAAGCCCGGACCGCACAAATGTGCTGCCGCCTGCAGAACCAGGTCCGGTTCTTAATGGAGCGCTGGGTAGCCGAGATGGAGGAAGTGGCGGCGGCCGTGCGGAGACGCGAGGTGGAGGCAGTGTTGGAGGAGTGGGTAGGTGACCCACGCCCCTGTGTTCCTGAGGGACCGGCCGCTCTGGCTGAGGGGCCCGGTCTGCGTCCGCTCACCCTCCTGTCTCCCCCGCCATCCGTACCGGTTGCTGTTGCCCCTCCACTCGGTCTGCTTCCCCCAACATCGGTAGCGGAATCTAACCCGTCCACCCTAGAGGACCGGCCTGGGGGCGTTGTCCGTGAACATCCCGCATCCCTCCCGCTGCAATGAAAGATCCCACGGGAGGTGCCCGTCCGCGACAAGAAGCTGTCGGCCCCGGAAGTGGCCACACTGATAGAGGACCCAGCCCCGGCAGTCCGCCCAGCAGCGGAAGAACCGGCCGCTGTGAGCCCGAAGGCCCAACTGGTGAGGCCATCTGTCCCTGAATTCCCTGCCTCGGCTGAGGCTGCGCCGGGTCGTTGCTGCAGGGCAGCACCTCAGGCCACGTCACCGCTGGACCCCCAAAAGAGCGTGCTGGTTGTAGCCGCGTTGGGGGCAATCCAGCGGGGCCCGACCCAAGCGCAGGGGTATACCAACGCCCCATACTGGGACAAACAGCCGAACCCATTGGGCCAGGAGATAGCCGCCAGGGAGCAGGAGAGAGCCGGCGTGGTGGCCCGTACCATACGGGAGAAAGACCACCTCCGGAACGCCACCTTCCGGGTGCGGGGCCCACTCTATGAAGGCCAAGTCAGGAAGTTTGACCCGCGAAGGGGGTTCGGCTTTATCTATGAACCAAGCCTGGAGGCCGAAGTGTTTGTGGCCCGCCACGATGTGAACTCACATCTCCCAACGGGCCATCCAGGTCGTGATCTGTTGTCGGGCGACCTGGTGACCTACACCCGAAATTGCGGGGAGAGGGGCTGGTATACCCTGGACGTGAAACAGAGGGAAAGCCGCGGTATGAAGATGCGGCTCCAGCCCCCTCCCCCACCGTACCGTTCGGATGTCGAGCTGGAGGAGGTCTTTGATGAGTGTGACCTCAAGTAAAGGCAGCGGTTTACCGTTTTCACCAAAGTTGTCCCCGTTGGGACCCTGTGCAGCATGTTGATTGTTCCAGTTGTGAATAAAGGAACACTAATCAAACTGAAGTTTCACCAGATTGCCGTCTGTTTTATGACAAGTTGTCCCCGGAGGGACTCTATGTGTTTTACAGCCCACATGAGAAACTGCTCATGAACATGGCCGAGAACTAGCAGGCCACCCACGAACTAGTGGGTTTGTAAATAGTTTTGTGGGTCTGTTTTCCGTTCTGTGCCGCCTCCGGAGAGGCAGATTGGAGGAGGGACCCGCAGCGGAGCAGGCTGGGGTCCGGCCACCACCTGGACCGGTGGCCATCCTCCGGGGGTCTGGGGTCCCCCTGGACGTGGGGTGCCCTGAAGTGACAGCCAGGTGCGAGACACTGTACCCATTCCCGCTCGGGTAACCTGGACCAGGACTGGGGTAAAGGGGTGCTGCCCGCTTCTTAGGGGCAGCATCAAGGTGTAGGTTACTTGGGTGGGGGAGCGGATGACCATGAACTCGTCCGTTTTAATAAAAATGTTTACCGTTTGAAACGTTAAAGTACCGTGCCTCCAGTAAGGGAAGAAGTAAAAAATTGCTTATGTTATATGTTGACATGTTAATTTATTCTTTTACAGAAACAAAAATAAAACCGGTGATGGACGGGCAGCCCGCGGGCGGTCTGCATTTCACCAAGGGGGAATGTGACGCCCTGAACTAGCCAGGTAGTCACAGACATAACAACATACACTCCCCCACCCTAGGCAGTTACAACAGTCAGACAAAAACCTTTGTTGCCTCCCTCCAGAGTCTGATGTCCACACCAGGTGGGGCGGAGCCAGGTGGTTGGCCCCACCCACCGAGGAGTTCACAGGCCTGGAGGCGGTAAAAGCAGAGAGATCAGTTTAGGAGGTGAAAGTAAGAGGTCACAAACTGCAAGTGTCTGGGTGTGAGCCCAGGCACTGACAGCAAGGTTGGCAGACGGTGGTGGCCGTCTGCAGGAGTTGACGGATCTCTGCAGAACCGTAGGACCGGGGTTGGGCGGTGGCCCACCGGTACCGAATCGGGGACCGGAGTGAAGTTAAGCACACAGGCAGGGCCATCGGACCCCGACTAGGCTTGGAGCCGCCGGCAACGGTCAAATCCGAGTGTGACAGGAATCCCAGGGGTTTCCTAACAAGCAAGTCCCGACAGAAGGCAACAGTCCACACCGTGAGGATATACAGCCACCACCACAGGCTAGAGATCCAAGGGCCAGCGCCTGCGGGCAAAAGGGCTCCTACGGTACCTATACGCCGGGGAGCGGACTACCGTTGGGAAACCATCGGAGTCAACACAGTTTACATAGGTGCAGGGAAAGACAGCCACCATCAGCCGTCTGGGGAGAGCACAACAACACTGCAGCCGGCTGCGGGACCCATCCATCCGGCCGTTTGGTTTACCAGAGACTCTGTCATTGATTGTCTGAGTGAGTACACCAGTGCCGCCTGGCACCGAGCCGCGCTGTCCCTGCAACCCTGCACCCCGGCCATCCAGCCTCCCCGTTACATCACCGGGCCCCGGATGCACCGACCCCCTACCCACGGAGGGGACAACATCCTAGCTGCTCCCTACCATCTCTCCCGGGATCCCCGTCATCAGCAGCGGTGGTGCCATCATCACCACGTCCCGTGGGTGGCGTCACGAACTCTCTCCCCAAACAAACCATCCCTTTTCACTCACGGGTGAGGAGCGCTGCTCGAGTCTCTGGGTCCAGCCCACCGCTCGAGCCACCAAGTAGCAGCAGCAGAAGCCTCGGACCCGAGCGTGGCGAGCGTGTCCCCTCCGCCCGCAACACTGCCCCACTCAACATACAGAGACCACTGTGCTGCCTCACTGAGCATACAGAGACTCCTTGTCCATATTGAACCCCCCATAATGACTCCCCCCCATACTGAACCCCCATGCTACCGTCTTTTCCATAATGAGCTCCCAATGCTTCTCCCTCTCCATACTTAGTGAGTTGATACACGGCACTTCAGGGGGGGGCACAAGGAGGGTCCAAAACCGCCTCAAGTAGATGTAGAAACTTGGCGCTCGATCAATGTGAACAGTGGTTTTTATTGTGAAGAACTTGTAGGACCAGCACAACCACATCATTGCCACATAGACAGTGGTGGACACCACGTCATACCCAGCTACACCACTCGCCATGCTGTTATACCTTCTGATGAGCCTCTGCATGCACACTGATGAAGGTATTTTGACCGAAACATCTGCGCTTGTGCTGGTCCTACAAGTTCTTCACAATAAAAAAAACTGTTCACATTGATCTTGGGTGCCAAGTTTCTACATCTAACCCTCTCCATACTGAGACCCCCAACATACCGAGCCCTTGTACTTTTCCCCATCGATTTTGGCCCTTGTACTATCCCTCCCTCTGTAAGCCCCCCTAACTCATCCCCCCATCTACAGCATTAGGCCCCCTACAGCAATAGGTCCCCTAAACCCTCCTCCTACAGCAAAAGGTCCCCCTAAACCCCCCTCCTACAGCAAAAGGTCCCCCTAAACCCCCCTCCTACAGCAAAAGGTCCCCCTATACCCCCCTCCTACAGCAAAAGGTCCCCCTAAACCCCCCTCCTATATAGGAAAAGGTCCCCCTAAACCCCCCTTCTACAGCAAAAAGTCCCCCTAGACCCCCCTTCTACAGCAAAAGGTCCCCCTAAACCCCCCCACCTACAGCAAAAGGTCACCCTAAACCCCCCTCCTACAGCAACAGGCCCCCTAACCCCCACCCAACAGCAACAGGCTCCATTAACCCACCCTTAACAGCAACAGGCTCCATTAACCTCCCCCCAACAGCAACAGGCTCCATTAACCTCCCCCCTACAGCAACAGGCTCCATTAACCTCCCCCCAACAGAAACAGGCTCCATTAACCCCCTCAACAGCAACAGGCTCCATTAACCCCCCCCAACAGTAACAGGCTGCATTAACCCCCCCCAACAGCAACAGGCTCTATTAACCCCCCCCAACAGCAACAGGCTCCATTAACCCTCCTCCTTCAGCAACAGGCTCCATTCACCCCCTCCTACAGCAACAGGCTCCATTTACCCCCTCCTACAGCGACAGGTTCAATGAACCCCCTCGGAAAATGGCGCACAACGTGCGCCACTTTTTTTGGACAAGCTTTTGAATTTTTTTAACCCTTTAGATACAAGTAAACCTATACATGTTCGGTGTCTACAAACTCGCACCGACCTAAGGCATCACAACGACACATCAGTTTTGCCATATAGTTAACATGGTGAAAAAAATGTCCCGAAAACTATTGTGCGATCACACTTTTTTTGCAGTTTTTCCACACTTGGAATTTTTTTGCTGTTTTCCAGTACACTATATCATAAAACTTGAATCACAGAAAAATACTCCTAAAATGTTTACCTTTATTGAAAATTAACATATTAAAAACGTGAAAAAGGATTGTGGTATATTATACCCTAAGGGGCACTTTGCACACTGCGACATCGCAGGTGCGATGTCGGTGGGGTCAAATTGAAAATGACGCACTTCCGGCATCGCATGCGACATCGCAGTGTGTAAAGGCTGGATGATACGATTAACGAGCGCAAAAGCGTCGAAATCGTATCATCGGTACAGCGTCGGCGTAATTCATAATTACGCTGACGCAATGGTCCGATGTTGTTCCTCGCTCCTGCGGCCGCACACATCGCTGTGTGTGAAGTCGCAGGAGCGAGGAACGTCTCCTACCGGCCTCACTGCGGCTTCCGTAGGATATGCGGAAGGAAGGAGGTGGGCAGGATGTTTACATCCTGCTCATCTCCGCCCCTCCGCTCTGATTGGCCGCCTGCCGTGTGACGTCGCAGTGACGCCGCACGACCCGCCCCCTTAACAAGGAGGCGGGTCGCCGGCCACAGGGACGTCGCACGGCAGGTGAGTGTGTGTGTGAAGCTGGCGTAGCGATAACTTTCGCTACGCCAGCTATCACCACATATCGCTGCTGCGACAGGGGCGGGCACTGTCGCACTCGGCATCGCAGCATCGGCCTGCGATGTCGTAGTGTGCAAAGCCCGCCTAAGGGTCTAAAGTACAATGTAATATACAATCCAGTGGACCAGCCGGCGGTATATGCCAACAAAAGAGGGGAATGGTTATATCCACCAGTCAACTTTACAATCGATAATAGATCAATTATTTACATTTATAAAAACAATTTTTTTTACAAAGTCAATTTGTCTAGATCCAATAATTATCCATGTACTGATAAAAGAGATATACGTTACTGGGAGATGTACAAATATTTTTTACATGTGTCTCCCATATACATTTATTAGAACCATATGTATTTTTTGGTTATATAATTCAATAAAGATTACTGTAGTGGTATAGATTAAACATCCCATAGTCTTTTATGTCAAAAACATAAACAGTTTAACCCCAAGATATTACCCGACGCGTTTCGCCTCCTTGGGTGGAGGTTCATCAGGGGTATCATTTTAACATATGTTCCATAGTATATCAGACGATGTAATGTATCAAAATGGATTCACATTTCTCAAATAAGAAAATTTTTACACTGAAATTCAATTCCTCAGGAGAACCTCTTTTCTCATAGATATAGCCTCGCTCTGATAAGATGTTTCACATCAGGGAGATCTTTGCCTATAACAGGTTTGGGAATTTTTCACAATAGTCAATCAGTTCTTTTTAAACTCGTTCATTAAATTAATTCCTGTGACTGTATTTTTCTTTAGATGTTAGTCTACTTCTTATAATGAAAAGAAGAGAAAAAAGGGGGAGGGTTTGAATGACCACAAAAGTCCCCCAAGGCTGTGGATAAGGCCTTGTGCGCACACTGCATTTTTACCCGCGGTTTTACCCGCGGTTTTGCTGCAGAAATTTCTTGCGAAATGTTTGTAACCTTTCTGCAGACATTTCCCAGCAAAACCTATGGGAAAAAAAATAGCTGTGCGCACACTGCGTTTTTTTTCTCAAGAAAATTCTTTCTGCAGAATTTCTTGAGAAAATTTCTTGAGAAAATGTGCATGTCACTTCTTTTCCGCAGGTACCTGCAGTATTTCACTCCATTCACTGTAATGTAATCGCGAAATACCGCGGGTATACCGCAGGTAGCAAATGATGTGCGGTATACCCTTGGTATAGCCGCGGTTTACCTGCGGTAATGTTCATTACTGCCTGCGTTTTGCAGGGAAGTGATGTTATTATGACAGGAAGAGGAAGTGGAGCAGAGTAAACACACACACATCACACTCCCTGGACGCAGAGCAACACCGCAGACACTCAGAAGGGGGCTGCAGGAATATATATATACACATATAAATATAAATATATATATATATATATATATATATATATATATATATAGTGTATCTATATAAGGCACCTAGTAATAGTTGAAAAGAAGGGGGAGGGATAATGTGAGATAAGCCCATAAAGGGGGGAGATATTGTGAGCATGGCTTTTTCAAATATTGGTCCATATAACTCACAGAAGGTTGAGTTTAGAGAAAACAGGTGACAACAGTAGTTCGTTCATGCCCTTGGGGGACAAATATCTCATCCTAAAAACCCACTTGCTCTCGTTTTGGAGAACCTCGCTATCATAGTTTCCTCCTCATACTTTTGGTTTGATGTGTAGCATAACAAGCAACAGGGTCGCCTATGCTGTGCCACATGCTAGGGCACCCTAGGCTACTCCTAGCCTCAGGGTTACTCCTGATGGTAGAAATGCCTGAGTCCCATGCCTGGCTATGCTCTTAACCAGAAATAATCTGATTCTCCCCTCCCACCAGGGAAGGAAGGGGCAGAAGAATGATGAAAACACGGATAAAGACAGACAAGGGAAAACCAAAAGTCTGACATACAGCACACACACGGAAAAGACAATGAGAGACTGAGAAGAAAAGCAAGAGCAGGAAGGCAGCAACAAAAAGCAACAATGGGTAACTCCATGACTGAAGCCAGCAACAAGCACCGCAATCTCTAGGTAGTCTGGCTTGCAACACCTCACAAGACCAGCTAAGACAAACTATATCTGGCATAGAAGGAGGATCTAGCCAGCATATATAGGAGTGGAGCAGATGTAATTGTAATCAAATGGGCCTATCAAGCAGACAGGCAGAGATTAACTCTTGCTAGCCCGCCGATGAACTACTAGTCTGAAGGTCGAAGCCTGAGTCTGCTTGCGTTGATCACAGACACCAGAGAAGCTAATGGGCGGAGTGTCAGAATCAGTGGTCTTAGATCCCGATGCCGCCATGAGAGTTGGCGAAGTTTGTAAAAACCTACATTGACAAGGAGCCAGCCAATTTAATATTTGCATCTTAATGCAGGGCAGCAACTTGTATACTGTATATAGTTGCTGTTCATGCTGTCCATGCTCATAATCTTGCCATCACTTAAGCTTACCTTAACCAAAAGACTGGGGGTTGAGAGTGGATGCAACACTGTTCTATTGCTGTTAGGGTGTGGGAATTTATCCATTTAGAAGGATATGAAGGAGGTGTAGGAGAAGAAAGATAAGTGTCACCTGGAAGTGGAACCACACCTAGCACCCAACCATGGTATATTCATCTCCTGCCCTAGTTGTGATTGTGCATTTTTGCAACTCAAAGTATTGAAATAGTTTGCACGAAATATATTTATTGTCCCTGTCCATAACTGGTACTTCATATGTTGAGGGTGCAGTGAAACTTTATGCACATTGAACAGATCTACTGTGACTCTTGTTCTTCTGCACATGAGAGCACACAGTACCACCCTTTTCTGTAATTAATAATGACAGATTAGTATCTTCCACAAAGGTTCAAAAAAAAAAAGAAATGGCAGTGAGAATACCACCAACAATTTGACCAGGTGGGAATTTTATTGGCACATAATTATATGACTAAAAGTACAGTATATGTTTCTTACTTGTCAATATAGAGTGGCGTGGGGTGGTAGTAGTAGTAGTCCCCTGACAGTTCATCAGGCCTGGTTAATAGGATTCCGTCCTCAGGCTCCTATCATCTGGGAATACTCCATTTGAGGATCGGTCTTTAGTTACAACGCTGTCCATACTGTATATCTGGCCACTCTCAAGATTCACACTGTCTTTCCTTCTGTCTCCTGCTCACCATTACCACAAACCACCCGCTATGTGTGACATTCAAGAGCGACCGACTATATGTCTGTCATGTATGCTCACTAGGCCTTCACTGATTCTTTTACATGATTCTTCTACATTGTACCATTATCTGACTCCTCTCAGGGTGGGCTAGTCCCAACACTTAATTGATTATGCCTCTTCTTTCTGTGGCTGGAGAGAGAACTTCCTTAGAAACCATACATCCCATATTTTACCTTACATTACTTTAAACCTTATGCTAATACACATTTGTCGCGGGCGGGGAGGACGCCATCGCTGCTGTGCTCTCGCTAACGCTCGGGTCTGGCGCTGCTGCGGCTGCTGCTGCTGCTCGGTGGCTCGAGCGGTGGGCCGGATCCGGGGACTCGAGCGGCGCTGCTCGCCCGTGAGTGAAAGGGGTGGCTGGTTTGGGGGATTTAGTCCGTGACGCCAACCACGGGTCGTGGTGAAGATGGGCACCACCGCTGCTGGTGACAGGGATCCCGGGAGCGATGGTAGGGAGGAGCTGGGATGTTGTTTTCCCCCTCCGTGGGTAGGGGTCGGTGGTCCCGGGGCCCGATGATGATGTGACGGGGAGGCAGGGTTGGTGAGGTGCAGGGTTGCAGGGACAGCGCGGCGCGGTGCCGGATGGCACGGGTGTACTCACTCAGCAAGAAAGGTACAAAGTCCTCGGTAAACCAAACGGCTGGATGGACGGGTCCCGCAGCCAGCTGCAGTGTCTCTCCCCGGACAGGTGATGGCGGCTGTCTTTCCCTGCACCTTGATGTTCTCCTTCTGACTACTATGGATTCCCAACGGTAGTCCGCTCCCCGGTGTATGGGTACCGGAGGAGCCCGTTTGCCCGCAGGCTCTGGCCCTTGGGTCTCTAGCCTTAGGCGGTAGCTGTATACCTTCACGGTGTGGGCAGTTGCCTTTCAATTGGGACTTTTGCTGTTATGAAACCCCTGGGGTTCCAGTCACATTCGGATCTGACTATTGACGGCGGCTCCAAGCCTGGTCGGGGTCCGATGGCCCTGCCTGTGTGTACTGGCTTCACTTCGCTCCCCGGTCGGTACCGGCGGGCCGTCACCCGACCCCGGTCCTACGGTTCTGCGTTGCTTCACCACTCCTGCAGACGGCCACCACCGTCTGCCAACCTTGCTGTTAGTGCCTGGGCCACAAACCCAGACATCCAAGTGCTTGCTCCTCACTCCTCAAACTTCAACACTCAACTCCTAACCAACACTTTTCCCGCCTCCAGGCCTGTGAACTCCTCGGTGCGTGGGGTAAACCGCTTGGCTCCGCCCCACCTGGTGTGTACATCAGACACTGGAGGGAGGCAACAAGGGTTTTTGTTTGGCTGGTGTCCCTGTCTAATGGGGGTGGGGGTGTTTGAGTGTTATCTGTGATGACCTGGCTAGGCCAGGGCGCCATATTCCCCCTTGATGAAATGCAGACCGTCCGCGGGCTGTCCGTCCATCACCGGTTTTATTTTTTTTAAAACTGTAAAAATATAAATAACATGTAAACATTTTCAAACATAAGCATTTTTGTTAGGACACTTGAACGTTGCACATATAAAACAAAAACATTTTTAATAATAACAGACGGACAGATGTCTTCCGCTCTCCCACCCAAGCAACCTAACCCTGATGCTGCCCCTAAGAAGTGGGCAGCACCCCTTGACCCCAGTCCAGGTTCAGGCTGCCCGAGCGGGAACTCGCACCCGGCTGTCACTTAAGGGGACCCCACGTCCTTGGGGGACCCCTGACCCCTGGAGGATGGCCACCTGTCCTGGTGGTGGCCGGGCCCCAGCCTGCTCTGCTGCGGGCCCTTCCTCCAATCTGCTTCTCCGGAGGCGGCTCCGATGGAATATCACCCCTCAACTTATTTACAAGCCCACAAGTTCGTGGGTGGCCTGCCAGTTTTCGGCAATGTCCATGAGTAGTCTCTCATGCAGGGGGGTAAATGCACACAGGGTCCCTCCGGGGACAACTTACCAGCAACGACTGGAATAATCACATGGACAATCAGATGAAAGTTCACGGTTCATTAAAGTCATTCAATCAAACTGCTGAGGGTCCCAACTGGGGACAACTGCTTGCAACGGCGGACCGCTGCCACTACTTAAGGTCACCATCACCACTCACTTCCTCCGAATCCGCCCTAGGACTGTATGGCGGGGGAGGTGACCGGGGCTGCTCGTGATCGTCATGGCTCACCCTTCTCCGGACATCCAAGGCGAACCAGCCCCTCTCTCCCAGATGGCAGGTATAGGTGACCAACTCTCCCGCACAAAGGTCACGCTCCGGATGGCCCAGAGGCAGTTGGCTGTGCACGTCCCGACGGGAGAAGAATGCTTCGACTCCCAGGCAGGGCTCATGAATAAACCCCCATCCTCGCCAAGGGTGGAACTGCTGGACTTGACCTTCAAAGACCGGGCCCCGAGCTTCAGGAGGGGCCCTCCGGAGAGCGTCCTTTGCTTCCACAGTACAGGCCAGGACTGCAGCCTTCTCCTGGGCCTCTGCCTGTCGTCCCATCAGGTCTGGCCGCTGCTCCCAACATGGCGGCTCCTCCAGCGCGGGGGTTGGGCCCAGCTGGTACCCCCCGTTGCGGGCTCCAACCGGCACCTTCTGATTAGGGGGGCACCGCTGTGTCGCGGCCTGCTTTGCTGCCTTGCAGCGGCAACCCTCCGCAGCCTCAGCTGAGGCCTGGAGTTTGGGAGCGGTCAGCGTCACCTTCCGGGCTTGAGGTGGGCTACCCTCCACCTCTGTACTAGCCGGGCGGACTGCCGGGGCCTCTTCGGGTGCGGCCGCCTCCGGGCGGGATGACTCCCTTTTGGAAGCGGGTCTCTCCCAGGGAAGCGGGGTCTGGACTTGCCGGGCAAGCTGTCGTTCGCGGGCAGCACCTGCAGGTGGATCTTCGCAGGCAAGGGTGATGTCAGCTGTTGTCGAGTTCAGGAGCAGCTGGCCGGCCGACGGGGTGGCACCGACCAATGCGGGCAGCGGGGAACGCAGCTGGCTGAGCGACGGCAGACCGGGCCCCTCGGCCGCAGCGACCGGTCCCTCTGGGACATAGGGGCGTGGGTCACTCACCCGCTCCTCCGATTCTGTTTTTGCCTCACGGGCCTGCACGGTCATCACCACTTCCACCATTCCAGCCTCCCATTCTTGCACCAGGAGCTGGAGCCGGGTCTGCAGCCTGCGGCTTAATTGGGTCACCCGAGCCTCCACCCATGCCGCTGTTCCGGGCGTGGGCCTGCTGGACGGGACGGACATCATACTTGCTCGTCCTCCAGGAACGGGATATCTTGCAGAGTCCTGGCGTCCCTGCTTTCTGTAGTCTCGGCTACATCAGGCAGACACACTCTCGCGCCCCCTTGGTACTCTTCAGCACTTCTGTTTGTTGGGGGCGGGGCTTCGCTTTGGCGCCTTCCCTGCTCGGAGAAGATGCTCGAGCAGAAGATTTTCACGCCAAGATGGCGGCGCTTCAAAATTTTCGGCCGGACACCACCGGCGGAGATCACAAGGCGCACTTTTACTGGTAAGTAGATGGGTTCAATCCTGTTTGTGACGCCAAGTTGTCGCGGGCGGGGAGGACGCCGTCACTGCTGCACTCCGGCGCTGCTGCGGCTGCTGCTGCTGCTCGGTGGCTCGAGCGGTGGGCCGGATCCGGGGACTCGAGCGGCGCTCCTCTCCCGTGAGTGAAAGGGGTGGCTGGTTTGGGGGATTTAATCCGTGACGCCACCCACGGGTCGTGGTGAAGATAGGCACCACCGCTGCTGGTGACGGGGATCCCGGGAGCGATGGTAGGGAGCCGCTGGGATGTTGTTGTTTTCCCCCTCCGTGGGTAGGGGTCGGTGGTCCCGGGGCCCGATGATGATGATGATGATGAAGTCCTCGGTAAACCAAACGGCTGGATGGACGGGTCCTGCAGCCGGCTGCAGTGTCTCTCCCCGGACAGGTGATGGCGGCTGTCTTTCCCTGCACCTTGATGTTCTCCTTCTGACTACTATGGATTCCCAACGGTAGTCCGCTCCCCGGTGTATGGGTACCGGAGGAGCCCTTTTGCCCGCAGGTGCTGGCCCTTGGGTCTCTAGCCTTAGGCGGTAGCTGTATACCCTCACGGTGTGGGCAGTTGCCTTTCAATCGGGACTTTTGCTGTTATGAAACCCCTGGGGTTCCAGTCCCATTCGGATCTGACTATTGGCGGCGGCTCCAAGCCTGGTCGGGGTCCGATGGCCATGCCTGTGTGTGCTGGCTTCACTTCGCTCCCCGGTCGGTACCGGCAGGCCGTCGCCAGACCCCGGTCCTACGGTTCCGCGTTGCTTCACCACTCCTGCAGACGGCTACCACCGTCTGCCAACCTTGCTGTTAGTGCCTGGGCCACAAACCCAGACACCCAAGTGCTTGCTCCTCACTCCTCAAACTTCAACACTCAACTGCTAACAGACACTTTTCCCGCCTCCAGGCCTGTGAACTCCTCGGTGGGTGGGGCCAACCGCTTGGCTCCGCCCCACCTGGTGTGTACATCAGACACTGGAGGGAGGCAACAAGGGTTTTTGTTTGGCTGGTGTCCCTGTCTAATGGGGGTGGGGGTGTTTGAGTGTTATCTGTGACGACCTGGCTAGGCCAGGGCGCCACACATTCATTACAATATCAACACTGCTACATCTTATACATTACACAGGAATATCACAATATAATACAAAAGATGCAATAGATTATTCAAATTAGAAGACATGACAATACAATGACACAATTGTTGTCTTCAGGGGTAGGAATATGACCACCACAGTCCAACATTCTTACAGCAACACAGTCATATATCATTATTTGGTGGAGGAGAAGTGTGACGCCCTGGCAAAACAAGGTAGGCACACAGTTTAGGCCCCCCGCATAAC
The DNA here is from genome assembly GCF_048569485.1 of Anomaloglossus baeobatrachus. NCBI lineage: Eukaryota > Metazoa > Chordata > Amphibia > Anura > Aromobatidae > Anomaloglossus > Anomaloglossus baeobatrachus. The sequence continues at coordinate 303,879,689 of NC_134354.1, forward strand.
ACCGCTCCCACACAGGGTTAAACCAGCCGACAAAACCCTAGTCACCCCCTCAGGGAAGGACAGACACACCAGTGGATGGGACCATGTGGAAGGAAAACGCCCACCTAGGGCTCTGGAGAACCCGGGGTGGGAAAACAGTTAGTTAAGTTTGGAGTTAAGTGGAGGTTGGAGGTGAAGCTGACAGGTGCCAGGGTCGGAGCCCTGACACCTTGGCTAGGTGGCAGACAGTGGTCAGCACCAGCAGAAGATGGAGAGACGGCTGCCAGAGATCCGAAGTGTAGCCCCCCGGTACCGACACCGTAGAACCGACCCGGAAACCGTGCACAAAAGGGGGTACTTGGACCCTGAAGCCAGGACCTGCACCAACGTCCTAGTTAATTAACCAATTGAGGGCAGGATTTTAGGTCCTGTCCCAACCTAAGTCCCGAAAAGTACACAACCACCCACAGAGAGGAATAGGGCATCCGCCAGGGCCCGGGAGATCCCACGGGTCAGCGTCTGACAGGCACGGCTCCCAACAAAAGGACCGGGAGCGAACTCCTGCAGTAAACACCAGGAAGTCCACCACAGAAAACACAAAGTGCAGAGGAAAGGGGCATTGACCACTGGCCCGGGTGTGGGACCTGATACACCTGTCTGCGGCAACCGGCCACCATCACCTTGGTTTACCAAAGGACTTGTGTGAGTTATTGAACAGTGAGTAACATCGCCGTTCTGACCGGTTGCACTGGCCCCTGCTGTTATCTCCCCTGCACAGAGACATTGGGCCCCGGGGCATCCATCCCTGCCCACGGAGGTGTTAACATCCAGCTGCCAGCCCATCGCCCCCGGGAGTCCCAGAGCAGCAGCGGTGGTGCTACATCTCACCACACACCGTGGGTGGCGTCACAGAGACAGTTTTCAATGACACCGGTACAAATATGTCCCCCCTTTTTATTCGAAGTGTCCGCGTGACCCCCGGGTCCGGTAGAGTGCCTCGAGCCATACCGCAGATCCGGACCCGAGCAGCACGGCTTCTAGCATGGGGGCGGCACAGAAGTACTTGGTAGTACATGATACATACATGATATGATGGTACATAGTACAACTTGAGGATGCAGACTAGCTACCAGATAGATTAGCACAAGAAAGAAGGGTAGGAGAACAGCTTGAATTTTGCTTATACTGCTGGCCAAGCAACATGAAAAGAATTTCCACACCGAGATGCACATTGGACTCACCACCATCATGGCCATAGATTTCTGGCATTTTTGAGAATTTTCTACCAAAGCAGGTATTGTATTATCTGCTCAAGAGCTGATAATAGAAAAAGCAAATCTGCTTCTAGAATATATTTTGGTCATATGTTGGCTACGCTCTTATCACTGAAGCCACAACTCTCTTCTTCTGAAGATATCTCCTTCTCGCCAACAAAAACTTGTTCCTAGTTATTGTCTACCATATGATCAACATCATAACTATCTCTAGCTTTGCTGACATGTCAGTGTTGGTAAGGTACTTAGCTCATTGACCACTCCCCCAGTCCCCAATTCCCAATTCTGCGTTGTGGTGAATGAGTGTTATCACATTGGCTGCCGATTGCCAATGCCAGTAAAGGTGGCTTTACACACTGCAACATCGCAAACGACATCGCTGTAACGTCACCGGTTTTGTGACGTAATAGAGACCTCCCCAGCGACATTGCAGTGTGTGAAACACATCAGTGACCTGGCCCCTGCTGTGAAGTTGCTGATCGCTACAAATCGTTCAGGACCATTCTTTGGTCCTTTGTTTCCCGCTGTGCAGCATGATCGCTAGAAAGTCTCAGTGTGTAAAGGGGACTTTACAGCGACTTCGTTAGCGACTTCCCTTTCAAAAAGCTGCTTTACAACGTCCCCAATGACTAGCTAGGTCGGTCTGCAGGTCCGGATCGCTGTTGCGTCGTTGGCCAGGTCTGCCTGTTTGACAGCTCACCAGCGACTCACCAGAGACTTTGTAGCGATCCCGGCCAGGTTGGGATCGCTGGTGGGATCGCTAGAAAGTCTCAGTGTGTAAAGGGGCCTTAACCCTACCTCTATGGGTTAGCACCACCAACACAACTAGGCATTTGATATATCTTCTCTATATCCTCTGCTCTCATTTCATTTGGGTACAAAAGCTGACATCTCATCTCATTCAACATATCACCTGGAGGAAGTTTTTGTGATATACTATATCTTCCTAAAGGTCCAGTCACACACAACGACTTACCAGCGATCCCGAAAACGATGCGACCTGATAGAGATCGCAGGTAAGTCGCTGGGAGGTCGCAGGTGAGATGTCACACAGTCAGATCTTACCAGCGATGCAGGAACAATACAGGTCGCAGTAGCGACCTGTATAACGATCTCAGCAGTCACTGTCACACAGTCTCAAACACAGCGATGTGTCCTGCCCAGCAGGACATCGCCTTTGAAGAAAATGGCCTGGACCATTCTGCAACGACTAGAGATCTCACAGCAGGGGCCTGATCGCTGGTAGGTGTCACACATAACAAGATCGCTAACGGGATCGCTACTGCGTCACGGAAACCATGACTCAGCTGTGATCTCTCTAGCGATCTCGTTATGTGTGACGGTACCTTTAGTCCTCAGAGTCTTAGGGGATTACTTTGCAAAAAAACCCCAAAGATATCATTGATAGAAATGAACGTCCACAATATAAAAGATTATTTGTTATGATGGCGGAGGAGCAGGACTGTTCAGAATACTGATTCAAAGTGATGGTGTTAGTTTCAGAAGTCGCATGATCCTGCAGTGATTTGTACAAGTGATGAGCCTTAGGGGTACTTCTCACATAGCGAGATCGCTAGCGAGATCGCTGCTAAGTCACAGTTTTTGTGACGTACCAGTGACCTCATCAGCGATCTCACTGTGTGTGACACTAAGCAGCGACCTGGCCCCTGCTGTGAAATCGCTGATCGTTAAACACTGCTCTGGTTCATTTTTTGGTCGTTGCTCTCCCTCTTTGAAGCACACATCGCTGTGTTTGACAGCGAGACAGCAGCAATCTGAATGTGCAGGGAGCAGGGAGAGGGCGTCTGGAAGCTGCAGACGCTGGTAACCAAGGTACACATCGGGTAACTAAGCGAAGTGCTTTGCTTGGTTACCCGATTTTTACCTTGGTTACTAGCGTACTCCGCTCTCAGGCTGCCAGTGCTGGCTCCCTGCTCCCGGCACACATAGCCAGAGTACACATCGGGTAACTAAGCAAAGCGCTTTGCTTAGTAACCCGATGTGTACCCTGACTATGAGTGCAGGGAGCCAGTGCTAAGCGGTGTGCGCTGGTAATCAGGGTAAATATCTGGTAACCAAGCAAAGCATTTTGCTTAGTTACCCGATATTTACCTTGGTTACCAAGCGCAGCATCGCTTCCACGAGTCGCTGGTGGCTGGTCACTGGTCGTTGGTGAGATCTGCCTGATTGACAGCTCACCAGCGACCATGTAGCAATGCACCAGTGATCCTGATCAGGTCACATCGTGGTCGGAATCGCTGGTACGTCGTTTAGTGAGACGGTACCCTTACACTTCTTAATATTCTCTGCTTCCTTCCCACTAAAATGTTTTCTATAGGCAACATCAGTGAAGATTACTTCCCACCTCCAATTAATCATCTAAAAACTATTCCAGCAGCAAATTTAGTGTTGTACAGGCAGAATACAGCATCATGTGCATTGCTTACTGGTCGTTGTCAAATACTACATTCACGCTAATGATAAATAAAGTGCAGTACTAGGCAGTGGCCACAAAAAATGTACAGGGCTAATGTGTTCTGCCCAGACATTACATAGATTCGACCACTGTCAGAGCAGTTTTCAGCTGATCATATGGTGTGCTAGGTGTTGGGAACCCCACAAATCTCGTTTTAATTAAATATCCTAGCTGGAGATGAGCGGACCAGTTGAAGTTCGGTTTGGCGACTTCATCCAGACTTTAGATAGAGTTTGTTTTGGGACACGAACTTGACTTAGACACCAATTTAAGTCATTAATTGGACAGTTCAGGTCTCTGCCCACATGCAGCCAGCCATAAACAGAACACTTCTGGTGCGGGTAGGCAGGTTTTTTCAATTTTTGTTTTTTGCTGCACACTATATCCGATCACGCTGTTGTTAGGCCCAGTGCGAGCCGTTCAAACAATCCAAGTGGTTCACACTGGGCGGAGCTCCAAGCTTACTTGAGCACAGCGATGCTCACGTGAGTGGTGTTCATACGTAAAGTGTGGCACCCTATCGTTAAGTAGCCACAGTAACACCTGGTAGGTGCAGGAAGGGATTTCCACATTAGGAGAATTCACATGACACACGCACACAGAGAAACTCATTACAACCCTCCACTAAACTGTGGTTAGGGTCTAGTGCAGCTGAACTTGTGAGCACTGCGTCTGAAACCAGCCTAGCAGTGGAGCTTAGTGGGTAAGGTGACTGAGGTGAGTGAGAGGGAAGCCGGTTAGTTCCAGTCAGAGCCAGTTAGCTCCAGTCAAAGCGAGTCAAAAGAGACAGTTGGCAGAGTCAGTCGAGTGAAGTGTGAGAGATCCTGTGTGAGGGTCAGAGGTGAGGCGATACAGAAAAGGGGCGGAAGGACCAGTTCGGTTCATTTCAGAAGAAGCAACCCAGATACCGGAGTCCAAGTATGCACGGGTTCAGTCAGGCCCAGCAGAAGAGACCGGAGAGCAAAGGGGAATTCAGTCTCCTGGCACAGGAACACTTGTAGCACCATCATTAATAGAGCTAGGGACCACAGAAGAGTTAGTGGTGCCCAGGAGAATGGTTCTTATCGCCTGCTATACAAGTGAGAGATACAAGAGAGGTCAGTGCCAGGTTTTAGACAGCCCAGGACTTAAACAAACATACAGTAACAAGGAGGCCTCATAACTCTTGAATGTGGAAATCCTAACTGCCACCTGACCACCCAGATTGTAACCAGGACTTAACTTTGCCAGCAGCATCAGTAAAGGTACAGAAAGAAAAACCAGTGTGTGTGTGTGTGTGTGTGTGTGTGTGTGTGTGTGTGTGTGTGTGTGAGACAGTAATTGTTATCAAAGGTACAGCTCTCACTGTGGACTTCGTTTGCCTGAACATGGGGAGCCGCACATCAGTGGCCTTGAAGAAACCGGTATCAAGACTCGTGTAGTAAGCTGCCTCCCTGTGTGTAAATTCTTGATCCTTCCCAAGGGCCCCGGGGACATCGCTCCACCTATGGGGAGAGTTACAAACTAGCTGCTTTATCATCACCAGGAGGTCTGCAAGCAGCGCCGGTAATATTACAGGGAACCGTAGGTGGCATCACAAGACACTTTTATGTTATTTATTTTTTACTATTTTTTTTTACCAGACTTCTTTTAACTGCCACCAGGGTCGGGCACTGCCACCTGTGACAATCCCCTAAAAACTAAAAGCCTGGGACCGGGTACCCCACGGCTCTAGGTCAGGCAAAAGCACCCCGACTCCGAGTTCGAACTAGCTTTGAACAAACACCAAACATCAAATCTCGGGTTTGCTCATCTCTAATTCTAACTAAGGATAAACGAACTCTAATGGTAAAGTTCGGTTTTCGTACTGGACAGCGGATGTCCGGGAGTTGGACTCGCACACAGACTTTTAAAAAAGTTTGTGTCAAGTTGAATGTTATGCTACTGTTCATATGTGAAAAAGATTTGCTGAAAGGCTGCAGCGCAGCCAATCAACAATTATTTCATGCAGAAGTTGCCTGCACGCTGCTTTGAACTATAGAGAAAATAACGGAAAATGATATGGGCTCTTGCCTATTTTTGATAACAAGCGCATGTAAAAACCGTCAGCTGTCTGCTTTACTTTGGCTGGTTATCAAAAATAAAGTGGATCCCATACTGTTTTTAATTAGTTATTTAAATAATTTTTAAAAATGGCTTGGGTTCACCCTATTTTTGATAATCAACCAAAGTAAAGCAGAAAGCTGGGGGCTGGTATTATCAGGGTGTCAATAAAGTTTGTTGAAAGACTGCAGTACAGCCAATAAGTTTTATTGCATGTGAAAGTTGTCTGTTTGCTGCTGAGAACAATAAAGAATAAATTACATTTTTGATAACCATCAAAGGTAAAAACTCTCAGCTGTCTGCTTTACCTTGGCTGGATTTCAAAAAAAGAGGGGATCCCACACCAATTTGGTTAGTTTCCTACAGTTCCCTTACTTAGATTAGTTATAAAAATGTTGAACAACACTAAGGTGTCATGCCAAAACATACAGAAGCTCACCGTGCAGCACAAGACAAAGGTGACAATAGGATGGTATAGATGGAAAGCCCTTGGTGATAGGAATAGGGGACACCTCCTGCAACTCACCTGAGTCTGAACCCTAAGCTCTCTAATGTCCTTATACAGGTCCTTCCTACCTCCCCCCCATTACCATCATGTGATTATGCCTTTGCTTGCCCTGAATTCATCCTGGCTAGTGAGAAGGCTGGCTAGAGCCCTTGTCTCACCACTATAATAATGCAACATAAGGTAAGGGAGACAGATAGAGGGAAACAAACACAAAATGGAAAACACTCCAAGTTTCTTCAATGCAGTAAAACACCATTGCTGCAATAGTCACAACTCCTCAGCTTCTCCCAGAGACTGGCTCCTTTCAAAGTGGACAGCATAAGAATAAGATTCTATAAATGGCATCAGATAGTAAGACATGTGACTTTTAATAGCAAAGGGGAGTGGTCACAAAAGAGCTACACCTGAGATTAAGGCTACAAAGAACAGCCAGAAAGGATAGAGTTCTTAACCCCTGCAGCACTAAAAGAAAGTGAATACATTTATATACTTATTGTAGACCTGCAGAAAATAAGGTGTTGTAACATGACTCGCCACAAGTCTCCCCAGAGTGGTAAACACCCATGACATGGGGTCAATACAGAGCCTTGTGGTACCCCACTTAAAACACTCTTCAAATTAGATATACAATATAAGCAGGAGAACAGGAGTTATATATGTTAAGACTTATTTTATTTTCTATGCAAAAAAAAGGATGGAACACACATAAAAACAGCAAATGTGACATAAACAAACATGAAGGGACACTAATGTCTGAGATAGTTGGTAACATGTAGTAATGTGGCACATACAATACTCCTTTGATAGATATATTAACCCTACAACGCGCAACCATAGAAATCTACCATAGAAAACAAGTAACCTAGCAGGCCTGCGAGGCCCCAGGTATGCATTCTAGGGTTAAGCATCACAATTATGCATCAGGCTTAAGAATAATGTACAAAAAAAGTTATTTCAAAAAGAATAAGCATACATTTAGGGGATAAATATATATAGGGTGAATATCACAAAGTAAATCCCTCCTGAATATTCTTTTTATAAAGTGCCTGGTGCAGAAAAGCAGATAGTCACGTCAAAGGAAAAATGTCTTAGCATAGTTTCCCATACGTACCAATCAAAAAAGTGCCTACTGCTTCTAGAAAATAGCAAGCATCAGTGTCCCAGAGAAAGGAAGGTTCACCCAGCACACACCGATGCGTGTTTTGCCAGGGAAATAATTAATCCCACGTATGGCTTCTTCAGAAGATATAGAAAGAATATACATGACAGATTTACTTTTGGATATTCACCCTATATATAATTATCCCCTAAGTGTATGCTTATTCTTCTTGAAATAAGTATTTTTTTGTACATTATCATTAAGCTTCATACATGATTGGGATCCTTAATATACAGTATCTACCAAATGAGTGTTTTATGTGCCAAATTACTACGTTTTCAACTTCCTCAGATATTAGTGTCCCTTCATGTTTTTTATGTCCCATTTGCTGTTTTTATGTGTGTACCATCACATTTTTGCATAGAAAATAAAAAAATCTAAATGCATACAGTATAACTCATGATCTCCTGCTTGTATATCCTTTCTATGGAGTTTGTACATGCAGTGGGATGACCATAATCTGGTATATATGGTTAAAAGGAGATTTGCTTATTTAACTCTTCCAGTTAGATGTGTAACCCTTTATTACCATTATTTGAGTATGATCACTGAGCCAGTTATGAATCCATCTAACTGTAGCCTTGTCAACCCAAACTTGGTCAGCTGTTCAATAGGGATCAAATTGGATACCTTATCAAATGCTTTGCTCAAGTCGAGATATAATATATCCCCTGAATTTCCCTTATCCACCCAGTCAGTGATTTCATCATAGAAGTAAATTAGATTAGTCTGGCATGAGTTATTTGTTACAAACCCATACTGGCTTTGGTTAATTACTGCATTGTTATTCAAGTACTTACATACATGCAGTTTAATAATTTGTTCAAAGATCTTTGCTGGTATAAAAGTAAGGCTCAATGGAATATAATTTCCTGACTCCATCTTATTTCTTTTTTTTGAAGATAGGGACAATATTTGCCTTTCTTCTAGACTTGTAAGGAATTTTAAAAGATTCTGGCTAGTGATTCTGCAGTTTCCTCTGCTATCTCTTTCAGGACCCTAGGATGTAATTCATATGGACCAGGTGATTTAAAGGGGTATTCCCATCTCCAAGGTTCTATCCCAATATGTAGTAGGTGTAATGATAATGATATTAGTAAATGCCTCCCATTAGAAATGTAGTATAGTTCTTCTGATTCATTATGTTGCTTACCTCATGTTCATATCATTACAGGACCTTAGGTATCCATGGTTATGACTGCGAGCAACTATCTAATTAATTCTGACTATATGCTTGGTCATAACCATGGATACCTACGGTCCTGCATTGCCCTGAACATGAGGTAAGTAACATAGTGAATCAGAGGAGCTATACTACATTTCTAATTAGAGGTGTTATTATTATAACACTACATATTTGGGATAGGATCTTGGATATGGAAATACACCTTTAAATTAATTTAAGTTAGCTAAGTGTTCACTCACCATCTCTCTGTTTATAGATAGAGAACAGAGATGCAAAATAGGAATTTAAAAGTTCAACATTCTCAACATCATTTTTGACCACTTCACCCTTTTCATCCTGTAAAAATCCTATAGTATCTTTGACTTTTCCTTTGGTTTTGACATATCCCCAAAAACCCTTTTTGCTTCTTTTGGTCTCCCTTGCAAGCCTCTCTTTATTGCTGACAATAGCTCTTCTAACATTTGTCCTGCAATCCATTAAGACACCATTATATCCTTCAGATATGCCCCCTTCTTACCATTTGATATACAGTCATATGAAAAAGTTTGGGCACCCCTATTAATGTTAACCTTTTTTCTTTATAACAATTTGGGTTTTTGCAACAGCTATTTCAGTTTCATATATCTGATAACTGATGGACTGAGTAATATTTCTGGATTGAAATGAGGTTTATTGTACTAACAGAAAATGTGCATTCAGCATTTAAACAAAATTTGACCGGTGCAAAAGTATGGGCACCTCAACATAAAAGTGACATTAATATTTTGTAGATCCTCCTTTTGCAAAAATAACAGCCTCTAGTCGCTTCCTGTAGCTTTTAATGAGTTCCTGGATCCTGGATGAAGGTATATTTGACCATTCCTTTTTACAACACAATTCCAGTTCAGTTAAGTTTGATGGTCGCCGAGCATGGACAGCACGCTTCAAATAATCCCACAGATGTTCAATGATATTGAGGTCTGGGGACTGAGATGGCCATTCCATAACATTGTAATTGTTCCTCTGCATGAATGCCTGAGTAGATTTGGAGCGGTGTTTTGGATCATTGTCTTGCTGAAATATCCATCCCCTGCGTAACTTCAACTTCGTCACTGATTCTTGCACATTATTGTCAAGAATCTGCTGATACTGAGTTGAATCCATGCGACCCTCAACTTTAACAAGATTCCCGGTGCCGGCATTGGCCACACAGCCTCAAAGCATGATGGAACCTCCACCAAATTTTACTGTGGGTAGCAAGTGCTTTTCTTGGAATATTATAACAGTTTTCATTAATGGGGGGGGGTCAGAATCAACCATATTACAACCTAGTATTCAAGTACAATAGGCCCCCAATCTTAACCAAATGGGAACATACTCCTCAAACGTAATAAAACAGTGTGGTGCCACACAATGGAGTTTTAATGCTTAAATTTTATTAGAAAAGGTAACACAACAATCACCAACATACAGTGTAAAATGTAGACATACTGACATAGAGGCTAAAAAGAAGTAACCAAGCTATGTGGGGATCCAGGTATAACAGTAAACTAGCCCACACATATATTACAATCAAGGGTGGCAGTGAATACCATACCCATAAAGTGCAGGACAAGAACGTAATCCCCCACCAGTCTGGACATAGAAATAAACCGGCATGCAAATACACCGTGCCAGGTAATTATCAACACCCCTGCAGCGGGCAAGTAAGGTCATACATACCGGGTTAGTCAGATGGGTGGGGAGGAATACCAAGGATCACAGGCCCGACGCGCGTTTCGGCACACCTTTCTCAAGGGCCGTTTGCACGTTGTCTGTTGATCGCCAGATATGGCCCTTAAATACCTCAAAGAATCCTCCTCCGCCCGCCCTCCCGTCGCGCCATCATTGCGCTCACCTGCGGCGAGCTACGGGTCCCATGCGCAGACACTCGGCGGCGATTCGCGGCACTCCACGCATGCGCCGGAGCCCAAGCTCCGTGACGTCATTAACGCATGCGTGGAACCAAAAAGAACGCCGCCGGGCGCCCGCACCCGAAGACAGAGCCTGCATGGTGAGCGCGGATACGCAAACAAGGGGGCGGGACTAAGGTGGATAATAATGGTATTGTACACACATATCGCGCTCCCACTGACAGCGTCCCGACCGGCCACCAGACCCAATGTATGGGGCAGATCGGAAGGCAAACAGTGATCACGCCGCATGTAAATTATACCAGCAGTGTTCCATTTGAAATAGAAAGACAGCCAAAAGGATACGGCCCCATAAGCGGAGCCCTGTGCACAATGGGGTAAGCAAAACCGATCCACTCTAAGGTAAAAACCATCATAAAGTTTAAAGCCCCCTCATTGCAACATCATAAGGAAGCCACTAAGGATCTATAGACCCCATAAACATATCTATCTATATAGAGGCACTAATTGCACGACAATACTAGAACCATAATGCTGGTACAGTCCATAATCCTACCCTACTAAACAAGGGGGTGTCAAAAGGCTCTTATTTTCAATAGGGACCCAGTTAGATAAAAGTATTAGGTAACATGCATAATATACAAAATAGAATATACAAAAGGGGTTCGCATCCAAAGAGCAGTCCATCCCTCATGTCATCTTCCTGGTCCCATAGACTTCAGAGGTACGAAAAGGGCACTTGGCAGATCTTCAGTTGCAAATGTTACTACAGAAAAACACACAACATGCAATTAAAATCAAATAAAAAACATAGTGCTAAAAAACTCGCAGGATATACAAAACCAAGGTAAATATACCCATAGATCACAAAATACGCAAAGTACTCAGTCACCATATTAATGGGAGCATGAATAGTTATGGGCATACATGCTAGAGACCCCCTATGTGTTCAGGAAAGGGGCAAAGCTTAATTGCTCGTTTAAACCCCTCGGAGAGAGAGTCCCCAGACTGAAAATCCACCTGGCTTCCAGTCTGGATAAAGCCAGCTTCAGATTGCCCCCTCTTATACCACCCTTAATCAGGTCGATCCCCACCACCTTTAATCCTGTTGGATCGCAGTTGTGATGAACCTTGAAGTGCCTGGGGAGGGACCTGAGAAGGGTGAGATCCGTCACTGAAGGAGCCTTGAGGATATCCCGGACATGTTCTCGAATGCGGACCCGCAGCTGTCTAGAGGTAAGGCCTACGTAAATCAAGTCGCACGGACATTTTGCATAGTATATAACATGCGTGCTACTACATGTAATGTAGTTCTTGATTTGGAACCGTAGTTTATTGTCTGCTGAAACAAAATCCCTACCTCTAATAATGTTGCCGGATCCGCACGCCAGACACTCCCCACACGTAAAACAACCCACCCTGGGGGTACTGTGTCCAAAGAGGCCGCCCCGTGTCTTAGCCACATAGTGGCTATCCACAAGGAGATCCCTCAGGCTCCTCCCCCTTCTAGATGTCACCAGAGGGGCCCCCGGTAGGTCTGTGGCCAGAATAGGGTCTGTTTGTAGAACTGACCAATGTCTTGTTAGGGCATCTCTCACCCGCCCCCACTGCCCATTAAATGTGGAGATAAATCTGGTTTGATTCCCCCCTTCCTCCCTATTTGTTACTCTCGGGCCATATAAAAGTTGTTCCCTGGGACTATGTTTGGCTCTCAGATAACCCTGTCTAATACCGCGGGCGCCGTACCCCCGATCCTTGAAGCGAGCACTCAGGTCCTTAGCCTGTTCCTCAAATTTCTGGGGCGTGGAGCATATTCTTTTTGCCCTCAGAAATTGTCCCGTGGGGATGGCCCTAATTGTGGATCTCTGGTGAGCAGATGTTGCGTGTAAAAACGCATTGACAGATGTGGCCTTTCTAAAAAGGTCTGTCTCAATTTTGCCTCCCTCGCCCACCTCCACCATAACGTCCAAAAATTCTATCTTTCTCTGGTCAGCCTTATAGGTTAACCGAATATTCTTGTTGTTTTGATTAAGATTATCCATAAAGGTATCCAGCAGAGGGCGGGCACCTTGCCACAGGAACAGCACGTCATCTATGTAACGATACCAGCAGACTATCCTCTGGGCAAGTGGAAGCTCGTGTAATACCGTCTGCTCCCACCTGCCCAGGAACAGCCCTGCGTAGGATGGTGCACATGCTGCCCCCATGGCGGTGCCCCGCCTCTGCAGAAAAAATCGGTCTTTAAAAGTAAAGACGTTATGGTGGAGAATAAATTCGAGGAGCACCAAAATCAGCTCACAAAGAGATCCCTCCAAAGACCCTCCCGACAGGAAGTGTCTACAAGCCTCTAGACCCTGTTCGTGCTCGATGCAAGTATACAGGGATTCTACGTCCGCCGTGACAAGCCACATGTCCGCATCAACATGGATACCGTCCAACTTCTTGAGGAGGTCATTCGTGTCTTTCAAGTATGATGGGAGGTTCTGTACTAAGGGTTTTAAGTAGAAGTTTACAAATGTACAGATCGGCCCACAAAGGCCGCCAATCCCCGAGACTATAGGTCGTCCCGGAGGATTGGCGGCATCCTTGTGTACCTTCGGTAGAAAATAGAAGGTAGGTAGTTTTGGTGTCTTAACCAACAATCCATCTCTCACCCTTGATGTTATGATCCCATCCAGAACAGCCTCATCAAGAATGGATGTTAATTTCAACCTAAAGTCCGGGATAGGGTTGTTGTCAAGTCTGGTGTATGTCTCCCTATTATTGAGTTGCTTAAATGCCTCACGTTCATATTTGAGGACTGGCCAGACCACCACGTTCCCCCCCTTGTCCGCATTTTTAATCACAATATCCGTCATATTCTGTAGTTCCCTGATCGCCAACCGCTGTTGTTTTGTAAGGTTTTCGCTGGAACTATATTTAGGGATTCGTTCAAATTCTTTGGTGACCAGTCTGACGAAAATCTCTATTTGTGGACAAAGGGACAGTGGGGGGAACGTGGTCGATCTTGGGAGAATCTCACGGGGGAATACCCCGGACATGCCCAGCTCGCCCTCCCTCTCTAGGTCCTCCAATACTGAAATAGCCTCCTGTTCTCTGTCAGTCAGGTTCTCACTTCCCCTCTTAGCTTTATGGTGTAACCTATGCAAAAGCATTTTACGGGCATACAGATGAAGATCCTTCACAGCCGTGAACAGATCAAAAGTGCCCGTTGGTACAAAGGACAGGCCCAGTTGAAGAACCTGGGTTTGTGCCTCTGTTAGCATGTGAGTTGAGAGATTAATTACCTGAAGTTGGTTCTTTTTACTGCGTTGTTCTAGGGATAGGATGGGTGAGATACCCTTTCTCTTTCCCTGTGTCTTTCCTTGATTATTTTTGGGGAAGTCATTATTTTTTCTATTTTGATTCGTTGAATCATCTTCCTTATCCACCATCCCCAAACTCTCCCCAGATGAACGGGATGACATAGAGATTGATCGGGGTCTCCCACGGTACATTTGGCCAGAGTGGCCCTTCTTCCATCTATAGACTTGTTTGTTACTATGGTCATTCTTATCCCTTTGCAGTTTCTTAGTTTTGGTACTTCTGATATCATTTTCCCACTTGACAAAATCTCCCTCTACTTCAGTATTGAACTTTGCCAGTTGTTCCTCTGTTAACTCCTTTTTAATTTTTTCTTGAATGGCCTCAATCTCCACCTCCATTTCTCCCACATTCACTTCATTGAGTTTAATAAGGAGTTCCATGAAGTGTTTTGAACATGCATTAGCACTTTCTTCCCAAGCGTTAATGAACCATTCCTCATTGATAGGAAATGAAGGGAATACCTGAATACGTAGACCACGAGGAATCAAACCTCGGGCTACGTACTGTTCCAAAAAACCTCTGTTCCACCATAGTTTGGTTCTTTTGTGAAGTAGTTGTTTTAACCTCTGCATATCTGCTTGACAATCACTATGTTTGCTGTTAAAACCAACGGCAAGGTCCTCCTTAAAAGCCTCATTAATATGAGAGCGCCAATTATTGTCGCGCGCTCTGAAGTCCATGGATTCTGAAAACAAAACTGTGATAAACACAGATAGAACTATTATAACAGTTTTCATTAATGGGGGGGGGTCAGAATCAACCATATTACAACCTAGTATTCAAGTACAATAGGCCCCCAATCTTAACCAAATGGGAACATACTCCTCAAACGTAATAAAACAGTGTGGTGCCACACAATGGAGTTTTAATGCTTAAATTTTATTAGAAAAGGTAACACAACAATCACCAACATACAGTGTAAAATGTAGACATACTGACATAGAGGCTAAAAAGAAGTAACCAAGCTATGTGGGGATCCAGGTATAACAGTAAACTAGCCCACACATATATTACAATCAAGGGTGGCAGTGAATACCATACCCATAAAGTGCAGGACAAGAACGTAATCCCCCACCAGTCTGGACATAGAAATAAACCGGCATGCAAATACACCGTGCCAGGTAATTATCAACACCCCTGCAGCGGGCAAGTAAGGTCATACATACCGGGTTAGTCAGATGGGTGGGGAGGAATACCAAGGATCACAGGCCCGACGCGCGTTTCGGCACACCTTTCTCAAGGGCCGTTTGCACGTTGTCTGTTGATCGCCAGATATGGCCCTTAAATACCTCAAAGAATCCTCCTCCGCCCGCCCTCCCGTCGCGCCATCATTGCGCTCACCTGCGGCGAGCTACGGGTCCCATGCGCAGACACTCGGCGGCGATTCGCGGCACTCCACGCATGCGCCGGAGCCCAAGCTCCGTGACGTCATTAACGCATGCGTGGAACCAAAAAGAACGCCGCCGGGCGCCCGCACCCGAAGACAGAGCCTGCATGGTGAGCGCGGATACGCAAACAAGGGGGCGGGACTAAGGTGGATAATAATGGTATTGTACACACATATCGCGCTCCCACTGACAGCGTCCCGACCGGCCACCAGACCACCATTTCTTGGAATGCTGTGTTTTTTTTCCTCCATGCATAACGCCTTTTTGTATGACCAAACAACTCAATCTTTGTTTCATCAGTTCACAGGACCTTCTTCCAAAATGTAATTGGCTTGTCCAAATGTGCTTTTTCATACCTTAGGCGACTCTGTTTGTGGCGTGCTTGCAGAAACGGCTTCTTTCGCATCACTCTCCCATACAGCTTCTCCTTGTGCAACGTGCGCTGTTTTGTTGACCGATGCACATTGACACCATCTGCAGCAAGATGAAGCTGCAGGTTTTTGGAGGTGGTCTGTGGATTGTCCTTGACTGTTCTCATCATTCTCCTCTGCCTTTCTTATATTTTTCTTGGCCTGCCACTTCTGGGCTTAACAAGAACTGTACCTGTGTTCTTCCATTTCCTTACTATGTTCCTCACAGTGGAAACTGACAGTTTAAATCTTTGAGACAACTTTTTGTATCCTTCCCCTGAATAACTATGTTGAATAATCTTTGTTTTCAGATCATTTGAGAGTTGTTTTGAGGAGCCCATGATGCCACACTTTATAGGAGATTCAAATAGGAGAACAACTTGCAAGTGGCCACCTTAAATACCTTTTTTCATGATTGGATACACCTGCCTATGAAGTTCAAAGCTCAATGAGGTTGCAAAACCAATTTAGTGCTTTAGTAAGTCAGTAAAAAGTAGTTAGGAGTGTTCAAATCAAGAAATTGATAAGGGTGCCCATACTTTTGCACCTGTCAAATTTTGTTTAAATGCGGATTGCACATTTTCTATTAGTACAATAAACCTCATTTCAATCCAGAAATATTACTCAGTCCATCAGTTATTAGATATATGAAACTGAAATAGCTCTTGCAAAAACCCAAATTGTTATAAAGAAAAAAGGTTAACATTAATAGGGGCACCCAAACTTTTTCATATCACTGTACATTTTTTTTTATTGTTAGCAAGTGTTTAAGTTCTGTGTCATGGTCTCTTTTAATGCTTCCAATTATTCCTTCTTTTAGAGATTATTACTGATTGTGCAGTGAGAATTAAATTTAGCAAACTCTCCCATCTTTCTTGGACATTTCTGTCCTTTAGAACATCCAGCCATTGGACCTTTCCTAATCTCTTTCTAAGCCCATTAAAATCTGCCTTCCTGAAGTCCATCATTAAAATCCTAGAAACAAAGCAAGATCGGGTACTGTAGAGCAGGTCTGCCGGGCAGTGGAGCCGTACTCACAGGTTTTATGGTTCAGCTGTTCCAGGAATGCACGTGCGCCTGTGTGGATAGTGCCTTGCAGAGTGGTGCTCAGCGAGCAGCATGAAGAGAATTCAGAGATCCAGCATATAGAAGAACAAGGCGGCAGCTCACTCTGTCAGTTACACAAAACTTTTTATTCTGCGGTTGCAGACATATACAGGAGCAGTGAGGGGAGAGAGAGGGGTGCAGGGGCGAGGAGCGGACGACAGCCTGTTTCGTGCTGAATAGCGCTTTGTCGAGGCTCGACAAAGCGGTAT